>NC_136261.1:233027814-233210314 GCF_964187855.1 Myxine glutinosa | reverse complement strand
AAATCGAATCGATTAGTCCTTGTCACACACCCAACCAGTCCACCAGGTTTCATGCAAATCCATCCACAGCTTTTTGAGATATCATGCTACATATCGTTTTTGGCCCTATCTCCCAATGGTGAAGAATTACTTTAAAATTAAATGATTATCGTATCCGAATCCATATTCAGATCTTCACAAAAATCTAAGCATTTCGTCCTTGTCACATACACTACCGCTCCACCAAATTTTGTCCCAATCCATCTACAACTTTTTGAGATATCTTGTTCACAAACAAACAAACAGACAAATGAAAATCGGTCAGAGACCGAGGACTTGCCGGAATGTACTTTTTTATCAGCCATTTTGGACAAATATGGCGGCCGAATCACGTGACCGATGACGTCATCATTATTTGTTCTCTAAACTAATTTATTCCTAGATTATGCTCAAGAAATTTCATCTTGATCGGATGAAGTTTTGTACTTGTCGAATCATGACGTCATAATGGAGGCACAAATGACATCATCATTAACATATTTTATTCCCCATGGAGAGTTCTTTACAATGAGCCATGTCTCAGTTTTTTCTATTCAGCACTTTCGGAGATATAGAGGTGCAAAGTTTTTCGTTTTTTCCTATATGGTGGCCGAACCACGTGACCGATGAAGTCATCATTAAATTTTTTTCTCCACCAGTTTATGCCGACACGGCGCTCAAGAAATTGCATCTTGATTGGATGAAGTTTTGTACTTGTCGAATTATTGAATTATGACGTCATAATGGAGGCCTTGGGCTGAGAGAGTTAAAAATTGGGCACAGTCTATTCCAGGGCAAGGCAAATATGTGTGTAAAGTATGGCGATTCTATGTGCAATGGTGTAGACGTAGTACTGTGCACAAACAGACAGACAGACAGACAGACAAACAAACCAACCAACATGCTTGCCGGAATATTTTCCAGCAAATAACAAACAGACAGACAAACAGACAGACAGGGTTTTTATTATTTTATTTTTTGGATACAAGATCGAGGCTCGTGAAAGAGCTAACATCAATCACAAAAAAGGATAAACGGACACACAGAACATACAATAAAGGGAGCGGGAGACAAGATGGGGAGAGAGAGGGAAGCACACAAGTACAACAGCAGAGAACAGGGACAACGGAAGATCCATGGGAGGGAGAAGGCTTGGGGGGAGGAGGCATGGGAAGGTGGGGGAGGAGGGTGGGAAAGGTATAAAACACATGGACACTGCTAGAACTTCCAGGAAAGAAAGAAGTCGGAATTTCCCAAAAAAAAAGTGGATCTGGGGTGAATTAACGGGGGTAGAAGAGATCAAGGTAAAAGTGAAAATATAACCTCCATCCACCTTCATTGGCAGAGGTAATTGCAAGTTATCCTATCATCAACAACTTCCTTATGTTGTCTACAGATGGAATGGCCAAATAAATTTATTATATTCCTTCAACAGCTATAAGTACTTACTGCATGTTTTGCGGCCACCACTTTCAGGAATGTTTTGCAAATGCTCATTTGTTCCTGAAGTCTTAGCTTATGCAAAGTTACCCCTATCGAGCAGAGAGTCCCTCATCCAGCATTTGTCTTCTTTGCTCATCACCTTGAGTGGAGACTCCTACCAGGTGTTACCCCATGGAGAGGTCTCACATTAGGAAGTTACCAGGGCCTCACATTAGGAAGGATGAATAATTAAAAGACCTGGGCCTCACCATAGTCACGTAATTGCTACCTTGCCACTTGTATCCGCTGTAACACGAATAATGCTCATCCAAAAGCAATTACAGTTATGTCAGGAAGATAAGGAGGAGGATTTATAGTAAACTCACCGGGCTAATGAAGTTTTTCATGGCGGAATCAATTTTAAATTGAGGAGTTTCGCATAAATTGATGCTGTGGCCACGTTGCTTCTCATACGCTTTCTTGTATTCAACCTGTTTAGAATGGGAGAAACAAGGCCAGGGATTTAACATTACTATCACATTGAAGTGTCTGTTACTGTTTCTATGAAAGCATCTAACAAATCTGCTACTGTTTTCATTCTTTCTTTACATCACTCTCTTTAAACCATTCAAGGCTATCAGGAGGTGCACAGTTTCATTCTTTACGTCACTCTCAATAATTCGAGATATTAGATTCCTTCCGCACCAAAGACCAGAAAACTTAAATATGGCTACATTATCATTCCAGATCTTTTTATGATAAAAGTTTCTTCTGTAATCACTTTTATTGGGAAGAAATCCTTTACAATAATCACACGGGCATTAAAGATGGGTTATTTATTGCTGTAGAAAAAACAAGATTGGCACTCGATAGAGCGCCTACCTCGGCCAGGCTGAACAGTTTGTTATTGTCAGTTTATACACTTTATATATAACATATGACATATATAACATATATAATATATATAACAGTTTATAAACTGTTCAGTAGCTGAACAGTTTATGTTAGTTGTGTTATGTTATTATGGTTATTGTATCCCACTGATAGGGCTGGATCTGGATTTGGACCTGCACCAAAATCGAATAGGCTTGTTCTTGTCACTGAACCAACTCGTTCACCAAGTCTAATCATAACTCGACCATAACTTTTTTAAATAAAAAAAACCCCCGGACATACGGGCATACGCATACGGAAACGCATACGCATACGGACGCATACGCATACGCATACGGAAACGCATACGCATACGCAAACGCATACGCATACGCATACGGACATATGGACATACCCCCGGACATACGGAAAAAACGGACATATTCGCGCGGGGAGTGCGCGTCCTCACTCCGGCTTGGTTGGTAGGGGGTGTTGGGAGGGCACCAGGCCTTTCCAACGAGCCGCCATCGAACATGTGCTCGACGGGGTTACCAAATAGGGGCTCCCTGTCAGCTCCTCGTCAAGGGCGGACCATAACTTTTCGACCATAACTTTTTTTAATATCGTGTTATATTTCGCTTTTCATCCTATTTCTCAATGGTGAAGACTCACTTAAAAATTAATCGTCCGTATCACACACCCAACCAGTCCGCCAAGTATGGTCCAAATCCGTCCATAACCTTTTGAGATATCCTGCTATGTATTGGTTTTTGCCCTATCACTCAATAGTGAAGAATCACTTAAAATTAAATAATTCCCGTATCCGAATCCATATTCAGATCTTCACCAAAATTGAATCGATTAGTCCTTGTCACACACACGACCGGTCCACCAAGTTTCGTCCAAATCCGTCCATAACTTTTTGAGATATCCTGCTATATGTCAGTTTTAGCCCCATCACTCAATGGTGAAGAATCACTTAAAAACTTCTACTAGCCGGATTCGAATCCGGATCTTCACCAAAATCTAATCATTTCGTCCTTGTCACATACACTACCTCTCGGCCAAATTTTATCCAAATCCGTCCACAACTTTTTGAGATATTTTGATCACAAACAGACAAACAAACAGACAGACAGGGGTAAAACATAACCGCCATCCACCTGAGCGGAGGTAGCAATACTCCATGGCGGAGGTAGCAATACAACAATTCGTTTTTTAAAAACCTTTACTAAGGTGAATACGGACAAAAGTGTAGAAGTTATTTGTACCCTTGAAATATAGCCAAATGTGTGCAAAAGCATTTTGAAAAAAAAAAAAATACATAAGATTAGTATTACTACTTAAATGGCACCAAATAATCTCACCTTCTTGTGGGATATGCCACACATGTTTTCCCTCTCCACAAAAAGAAAATCTATTCATTCGTAATCCCGATCCCAAGCATTCCCTCTCTACCTGCACCCTCATCTCTCTCATGGCCCTCTTTACCACCTCAATGTTGGCCTCCTGATTCTCCTCCTGCCAACTGCATCCATATTAAAGATCTGGCCAACCACATTGCTCTTAACCCTGAGCACAAGCTAAGCAACGAATGCAGACGGTACGTCTTTACCTTTGCCTTTGCAGACGGTACGTCCTTTGCCTTTTTTGCAAATATCTCTTATTCCTATGCACCTCCTGATATCCTCATTCCTCTTCCTTTCCCACAGAGAGCTACCCACCAGCCCTCTCGATGTATCTGCATCTCCATCCTCTGCAGCAATTTCTCCGCTTCCTTTCTCAAAGCCATGCCTCTGCTCCATATCGGAAAATTGGTCCATCACTATTTTGTAAATCTTTACCCTCAGTCTAAACAGATTATTTCGATCTTAGAGTACCGGTACCCAAGAAACACTGTTCTCTCTCTCTCCCTTTCTCATAGAGGAACCACTGTAACTACACTCTTTTCCCCCTTTTTCATCTGTCAAATTGCTTTCTGAGCCTCAGAGTTCCACAACCACTGCTCTCTCTTTTTGTTACTACCTCCTTTAGTTTTACTTGTGCCGCTACTCCAAACACCGCCTCCATCATGTTATTCAATTTCCCGTTCACTCCCTCCTCTGTAGCCTGACCTCTCATGCTACAAACCCCTTCCTTGGATCTGCCTGCTTTGGCAGCCATTAGCATCCACACCCTCACGTTTCCCCAACTCTTTCCTTTTTGATGTCTCCCATTGCTCACCAGCTTCTTCTTCACCAGATTTACAAAATGCACCTCACTGCTCATGGGGGTTAACAGACTCATTTGATTTCAGTTAATAAAATGAAATGCAATACCAAAGTCGTTATTAGATGTCTTAGAGTGTACATGTAGCGGCACCCTTTTGCCTTGGATTTTATAACATGTACATATGCTTTTGCTTTGGTTTATTGGGAGATTTCTGGTATGGGATGTCCTAAAAGAAGGACGAGTGGGTTTGGATGGTGGAGATTAAATAAAGTGAATTTACTCGGAATTCGTACGACTTGGACGTCTATTCTTCCATGCCAAACACCAAAGTGTCCCTCATTAAACGGCAAACAAAAAGAAGAAACAACATAGAGATACAACAGCTGTCCCCATAGAGATATTTCAGGGTCACCCAGATATCTCAGATGTGAGAGCACTGGTACGGTTTTCCAGAGGACCTGTGTTTGATTCCTGGTCTGGGCCTGTAATTTTCCCACATATATCAATTTAACTGTTTAATCCTGTTCATTAATCTAATTTTTAAAATGTATGTTTGAGGTTCCTGTGAAGCTTGCAACATCACAACTTCATTTCACAAGATTTTACAAAATCCAATGAGCAAACACCACAGTATTTTCTTAGTGTATGAAGATACACTCTAATTGATCATATTTTAAATTTAAAAAACCTAATTCCCATCATTATTTCGTCCATCTTTGCTTCACCAAAACATTAAAACACTTTTTGATGGAGCTGTATGAACAAAACTTTATATGATTCTTGGCTGTTATCTTTTATATGTAATGCACGTATGGCTGTCTCTGCTGGATGGTGTTATTTTCTTTTGGAAGTACTCTTTTGGGGCATAACCGGCAGTATTAAGAGAAAGGCTATGGAACAATGGGGTGTGCATGTCGTGGGCATGCTGTACACTTTGTCGCTCCAGAAGGATTGTCATTTGAACAAACCAAACGATCCATTTCTTTCATTAGCCACTGCAAGTCTCTTCAACGTCTATGCCTCAAAATCAGCTGTGACCTCTCCTGGGATAATTGCATAGCAAAGCCGGCACAAAAGCCATTTGTAGATTAGACATTTTAAAAGTCTCTTTCCTGGATTCCAGACCTCTTTCCTGGATTCTGTGGAATCTAAAGCTATCACCATCATTGGTATCTCCCATTATGAGGCTGAAAATTGATACGATAATCACGTTTGTATGTATGTATATATATATAGCCAAAACGACACGTGGTGAGGTGAGCGCAGCGACCCGAGCCTTTTTACTCTCCTTCATCTTGCTCTTCAATGAGCAAAGATCTTGTATTAAAATGTCTTGTAAAAGAGATGCATATATACAGGGGTGAGTCAAAAGTAGCGCCCATTGTTCCAAGTCATTTCTTGAAAATTCGGAACTTCTCACAACCTATGAAACATTAATCAATAGCTCAATGGAGTACTGCTATCCCCTTTGGGCTGGTGGCCCAGCATCACAGACCTCTTTCCTGGATTCTGTGGAATCTAACGCTATCACCATCATTGGTATCTCCCATTATGAGGCTGAAGTATGCATGGCGTGTTGCTCCAACATCAGACAGGTGGATTTTTTTTTCCACTGCCTCTCCCCAAAGCTGCTGGTCCAAAGCTCACAAGTCCTTCTCGTAAATCTCTCCTGGTACAACTCCCAAAAATCCAGGATAACTCCAGAGGTGGTTCAATCGCACTCTTCCATACAAAGCTTCAAGCAAGTGGTACACTGCCATCTCTTATCAACTCCCAATCCTATCCACAATATTTTCTGCCCCATTAATTGAACCAAACATAACCCCCCTATCTTTTACTGTGTTTATTCCCCTTGTTACTTTCTCTCTCTCCTCATTTGCTGCTCATTCAATCCTCATTTATTTGTTCAACTGTGGCCAGACTATCCCACTGCCTTTTTACTCTCCTTCATCTTGCTCTTCAATGAGCAAAGATCTTGTATTAAAATGTCTTGTAAAAGAGATGCAATGCAGCCACAATCAGCTGAATTGATGTTATGAGTAATCTTGCACAAAAGATGAAATTGTTGTTAAATGTTGACTAAGGATTTTGCTGAGACAACCTCACCAAACAATCAGGTTTTACAAAGTTTGATGCTTTCAATAATGTGAGCTAATTCCGTTTCCACACTTTCATATATCAAATATCACAGAATTCTTTTTGTCTACAGTGCAGAAAACACTCATGCATAGCAATGAAACATTAAGATTTGCCAAAGCTTTGAATTTATTATACTGAAATGTTTTCAAATAATATAGTAAAATAGTCAAAAATAAATACATTGGTCCATCACACAAAACAAGACATTGAACTTACGTCACTAAGGTTATGGTTTGTCTTCCGTGCCCGAACCATTGCTGGGTTTTCAGTGGCGGGGAGGTGGGCAAACTCTGGCTTGTGTTTCGTCTTTTCATTTTCTGCTTTGTATTTCACCTGCCCAGAAAGGAAAGGATTGAAGGTTGCATTAAAGAAAACGGCTCCATTGGCAATTGGTATGCAATCTCATACTTTATCAGGCATCCCCTGCTTCATGATGATGTTGATAGTAGTAGTAGTAGTAGTAGTAGTAGTAGTAGTAGTAGTAGTAGTAGTAGTAGTAATAATAATAACAATAATAATAATAATAATAATAATAATAATAATAGTTGCTATTACAGAACTTTGGTTGAGTGGTAAAACACTTGCCTCTTTCTCAACTGGCTGGTGTAAGTATTATTCCCATGGCTGTTCAATCTCACCAACCTACATTTGGCAACTTCGGTGAGAATGCCAAACACATTTGAACTTGAGTTGAGGGAGACATATGTCCTTATTATACTGAAATAGGCAAGTTTGAGGGATTGTACGTTTGTATGTATGTATATATATAGCCAAAACGACGCGTGGTGAGGTGAGCGCAGCGACCCAAGCCAAGCTAGTATATATATATATACAGGGTGAGTCAAAAGTAGCGCCCGATTTCTATTTATTAACAATTATTTATTATTAACAATATTAACAATATTTATTATTAACAATAATTATTATTAACAACAACATTATTAACAACAATTATTAACAACAATGATACCCCCGACAATTATTAACAACATGACATCCCAGAAAGAATCTGACAGCCAAAAAAACAGAAATCGGGCGCTACTTTTGACTCACCCTGCATATATATATATACTAGCTTGGCTCGGCTCGCTGCGCTCACCTCACCACACGTCGTTACTGAGGAACGGGCTTATTTTAGCTGAGGATAATGACTGTACCTGAGTTGCTGTGTTTTCATGATTTACACCAATCATAATACAAACAATTATTTTGCACAAATTTATTTGTAGTGTTTGTGATATTACATTTTTATAAGCAATTTAGGTTGACAAAATATATAAAATTCAAAAAATAACCCCTCAGCACATACATACGGGAGGGGTAGGTGCAGACTGGAAGTTTGGGACAATTACACCTCACCACCACATAATTCAAAACACCTCACCACCAAGTAATTAAAAACACCTCACAGCCACGAAATTAAAAACACCTCACAGCCACAAAATTAAAAACACCTCACAGCCACAAAATTAAAGACACCTCACAGCCACAAAATTAAAAACACCTCACAGCCACAAAATTAAAAACAACTCACAGCCATGAAATTAAAAACAACTCGCAGCCACAAAATTAAAAACACCTGACAGCCACAAAATTGAAAACACCTCACAGCCACGAAATTAAAAACAACTCACAGCCATGAAATTGAAAACACCTCACAGCCACTAAATTAAAAACAACTCACAGCCATGAAATTGAAAACACCTCACAGCCACTAAATTAAAAACAACTCACAGCCACGAAATTAAAAACAACTCACAGCCACAAAATTGAAAACACCTCACAGCCACGAAATTAAAAACAACTCACAGCCACGAAATTAAAAACAACTCACAGCCACAAAATTGAAAACACCTCACAGCCACGAAATTAAAAACAACTCACAGCCATGAAATTGAAAACACCTCACAGCCACTAAATTAAAAACACCTCACAGCCACGAAATTAAAAACACACCACAGCCACGAAATTAAAAACAACTCACATCCACAAAATTAAAAACAACTCACAGCCACAAAATTGAAAACACCTCACAGCCATGAAATTTAAAACAATTCACAGCCACAAAATTGAAAACACCTCACAGCCACAAAATTGAAAACACCTCGCAGCAACGAAATTAAAAACTACTCACAGCCATGAAATTGAAAACACCTCACAGCCACTAAATTAAAAACACCTCACAGCCACGAAATTAAAAACACCTCACAGCCACGAAATTAAAAACAACTCACAGCCACGAAATTAAAAACAACTCACAGCCACAAAATTGAAAACACCTCACAGCCATGAAATTTAAAATAATTCACAGCCACGAAATTGAAAACACCTCACAGCCACAAAATTAACAACAACTCACAGCCATGAAATTAAAAACAACTCACAGCCACAAAATTAAAAACAACTCACAGCCACAAAATTAAAAACAACTCACAGCCACGAAATTAAAAACATCTCACAGCCATGAAATTAAAAACACCTCACAGTCACAAAATTAAAAACAACTCACAGCCACAAAAATAAAACACCTCACAGCCACGAAATTAAAAACACCTCACAGCCACAAAATTAAAAATACCTCACAGCCACGAAATTGAAAACACCTCACAGCCACGAAATTGAAAACAACTCACAGCCACGAAATTAAAAACACCTCACAGCCATGAAATTTAAAACACCTCACAGTCACAAAATTAAAAACAACTCACAGCCACAAAAATAAAAACACCTCACAGCCACGAAATTAAAAACACCTCACAGCCACGAAATTAAAAATACCTCACAGCCACGAAATTGAAAACACCTCACAGCCACGAAATTGAAAACACCTCACAGCCACGAAATTGAAAACACCTCACAGCCACAAAATTGAAAACACCTCACAGCCATAAAACACATCATAAAAACACCTCACCACCACAAAATTGAAAACACCTCACAGCCATAAAACACATCATAAAAACACCTCACCACCACAAAATTAAAAACACCTCACAGCCACGAAATTTAAAACACCTGACAGCCATAAAACACGGATTAAAAACACCTCACAGCCACGAAATTAAAAACCCCTCACAGCCACAAATTAAAAACCCCTCACAGCCACAAAATTAAAAACCCCTCACAGCCACGAAATTAAAAACACCTCACAGCCATAAAATTAAAAACACCTCACAGCCACAAAATTAAAAACACCTTACAGCCACGAAATTAAAAACACCTCACAGCCACAAAATTAAAAACACCCTCACAGCCACAAATTAAAAACACCTCACAGCCACAAAATTAAAAACCCCTCACAGCCACGAAATTAAAAACACCTCACAGCCACAAAATTAAAAACACCTCACAGCCACAAAATTAAAAACACCTCACAGCCACGAAATTAAAAACACCTCACAGCCACGAAATTAAAAACACCTCATAGCCACGAAATTAAAAACAAGTCACAGCCACGAAATTAAAAACACCTCACAGCCACAAAATTGAAAACACCTCACAGCCACGAAATTAAAAACAACTCACAGCCACGAAATTAAAAACAACTCACAGCCACAAAATTGAAAACACCTCACAGCCACGAAATTAAAAACAACTCACAGCCATGAAATTGAAAACACCTCACAGCCACTAAATTAAAAACACCTCACAGCCACGAAATTAAAAACACACCACAGCCACGAAATTAAAAACAACTCACATCCACAAAATTAAAAACAACTCACAGCCACAAAATTGAAAACACCTCACAGCCATGAAATTTAAAACAACTCACATCCACAAAATTGAAAACAACTCACAGCCACAAAATTGAAAACACCTCACAGCCATGAAATTTAAAACAATTCACAGCCACAAAATTGAAAACACCTCACAGCCACAAAATTGAAAACACCTCGCAGCAACGAAATTAAAAACTACTCACAGCCATGAAATTGAAAACACCTCACAGCCACTAAATTAAAAACACCTCACAGCCACGAAATTAAAAACACCTCACAGCCACGAAATTAAAAACAACTCACAGCCACGAAATTAAAAACAACTCACAGCCACAAAATTGAAAACACCTCACAGCCATGAAATTTAAAATAATTCACAGCCACGAAATTGAAAACACCTCACAGCCACAAAATTAACAACAACTCACAGCCATGAAATTAAAAACAACTCACAGCCACAAAATTAAAAACAACTCACAGCCACAAAATTAAAAACAACTCACAGCCACGAAATTAAAAACATCTCACAGCCATGAAATTAAAAACACCTCACAGTCACAAAATTAAAAACAACTCACAGCCACAAAAATAAAACACCTCACAGCCACGAAATTAAAAACACCTCACAGCCACAAAATTAAAAATACCTCACAGCCACGAAATTGAAAACACCTCACAGCCACGAAATTGAAAACAACTCACAGCCACGAAATTAAAAACACCTCACAGCCATGAAATTTAAAACACCTCACAGTCACAAAATTAAAAACAACTCACAGCCACAAAAATAAAAACACCTCACAGCCACGAAATTAAAAACACCTCACAGCCACGAAATTAAAAATACCTCACAGCCACGAAATTGAAAACACCTCACAGCCACGAAATTGAAAACACCTCACAGCCACGAAATTGAAAACACCTCACAGCCACAAAATTGAAAACACCTCACAGCCATAAAACACATCATAAAAACACCTCACCACCACAAAATTAAAAACACCTCACAGCCACGAAATTTAAAACACCTGACAGCCATAAAACACGGATTAAAAACACCTCACAGCCACGAAATTAAAAACCCCTCACAGCCACAAATTAAAAACCCCTCACAGCCACAAAATTAAAAACCCCTCACAGCCACGAAATTAAAAACACCTCACAGCCATAAAATTAAAAACACCTCACAGCCACAAAATTAAAAACACCTTACAGCCACGAAATTAAAAACACCTCACAGCCACAAAATTAAAAACACCCTCACAGCCACAAATTAAAAACACCTCACAGCCACAAAATTAAAAACCCCTCACAGCCACGAAATTAAAAACACCTCACAGCCACAAAATTAAAAACACCTCACAGCCACAAAATTAAAAACACCTCACAGCCACGAAATTAAAAACACCTCACAGCCACGAAATTAAAAACACCTCATAGCCACGAAATTAAAAACAAGTCACAGCCACGAAATTAAAAACACCTCACAGCCACAAAATTAAAAACAACTCACAGCCACGAAATTAAAAACACCTCACAGCCACGAAATTAAAAACACCTCACAGCCACGAAATTAAAAACACCTTACAGCCACGAAATTAAAAACACCTCACAGCCACGAAATTGAAAACACCTCACAGCCACGAAATTAAAAACACCTCACCACCACAAAATTAAAAACACCTCACAGCTACAAACTTGAAAACACCTCACAGCCATAAAATTGAAAACACCTCACAGCTACGAAATTAAAAACACCTCACAGCCACGAAATTTAAAATACCTCACCACCACGAAATTAAAAACACCTCACAGCCATGAAATTAAAAACACCTCACAGCCACGAAATTAAAAATACCTCACAGCCATAAAACATGGATTAAAAACACCTCACAGCCACGAAATTAAAAACACCTCACAGCCATGAAATTAAAAACACCTCACAGCCACGAAATTAAAAATACCTCACAGCCATAAAACACGGAATAAAAACACCTCACAGCCACAAAATTAAAAACACCTCACAGCCACGAAATTAAAAACACCTCACAGCCAGGAAATTAAAAACACCTCACAGCCACGAAACACGATATTAAAAACACCTCACAGCCATAAAATTAAAAACACCTCACCACCACGTCATTTAAAAACACCTCACCATCACATAATTAAAAACACCTCACCACCACGTAATTATAAATACCTCACCACCAAGTGATTTAAAAACACCTCACCACCATGTCATTTAAAAACACCTCACCACCACATAATTCAAAATACCTCACCACCATGTGATTCAAAACCAAAACCACATTATTAAAAACACTTCACAACCACGGAAACAAAAGTTTGAGGGAGTCGTTAAGTGACAACACAGACACTGCCGAGATGTGTAGATATCTATCTATAATTCCAGTAATCTCTGTGTGTATGTTTGTATGTTTGTATGTTTGTATGTCTGTGACCGCTGTTTCTCGACAACCACGGGTCCGATATACTTTAAACTTGCCAGGTATATTGCTGGGGACCCGAGGATGTGCCTTTTCAAGGTTTCATATTAATCGGACAAGTACTTACCGAGCTATGTCCAAAAAACGATTCAACCAATCAGAGAGCAGCGAGCTATCGCGTGTGCCGAACGTGGCGAACACACTCTGCCTCGGACGGCACATTTGAGAGCGTATTCATTTATTTCACGTTGGCAAACTATGTTGCCGCTATGTTGGCGTTAAACTATGTTTTAAAACTAATTAAAACCATTTCATGTAAATAGAGGGGGGGGATTGTCACTGTAGCCCAGCGGCATAGTAAAAAATACGAAACCAATTGTTCAAATTGTTCTAAAAGCACCAAAATTGGCACACATGTAGATTAATATATTCTAAACATTTTTGGATATGGAGGCATTCAAGATTAGCCGCCAAATTCAAAAATGGCCGCCAAATGTGCTACGGGGAGAATCTTGAATGCCTCCATATCCAAAAATGTTTAGAATATATTAATCTACATGTGTGCCAATTTTGGTGCTTTTAGAACAATTTGAACAATTGGTCTGCTATGCCGCAGGACTAGCCCAGCGGCATAGTAAAAAATACGAAACCAATTGTTCAAATTGTTCTAAAAGCACCAAAATTGGCACACATGTAGATTAATACATTCTGAACAATTTTGGATATGGAGGCATTCAAGATTCTCCCCGTAGCACATTTGGCGGCCATTTTTGAATTTGGCGGCTAATCTTGAATGCCTCCATATCCAAAAATGTTTAGAATATATTAATCTACATGTGTGCCAATTTTGGTGCTTTTAGAACAATTTGAACAATTGGTCTGCTATGCCGCAGGACTACTGTACTCGCAAGCCGTTCGCCGTTCGCTTTGGCGTTGCGAATGGACCAAAACATTTCATGGACCAAACCATTTCATGTAAAGCGTTCGCCGTTCGCTTTGGCGTTGCGAATGGACCAAAACATTTCATGGACCAAACCATTTCATGTAAATAGGGGGGGGGGATTGTCACCGTACTCGCACCCACGTACCCACGTACCCACGTACGGGCATTGCACCCACGTACGGGCATGCCCTAGTATAGATAAATGACTGTACCCGAGTTGCCGTTTTGTCATGGTTTACACCAATCATAATTCAAACAATTATTTTGCACAAATGTATTTGTAATATACGTGATATTTCCTTTTATAAACAATTGAAGTTGAAAACTTAAGTTGAAAAAATATATATATATATATATTTTTTAATTATTATTTTTTTTTTCTTAAATAAAGAGGAAGTAAATTCCTGCGGAAGGCTGGTGTGAAAAAATTCTGACAACCCAGGACTCGAACCAACAAACCTCATCACTTACGTGGTGACAACCCACTGAGCTATTGAGTCTCCAGGATATCCTCAGAGATTTCTCACACGATATATATTGTTGCGGTTTTGAGTTTTGTAAAATAAAGGTTAAATTTCCCCCTCATAGTTAGTCACATTGCAACATGTAGCCTCGTGATAGTGCAGTTATCTCATAGTATGTGTAAGAATAGTCCTTTTCCTGTGTTAGTCTTGCGTTGAGTAGAATAATGAGAATAGGTCCTTTCATTGCCTCCATTGCCTTATGCCTCCATTGCCTCCTTGTGCTGCCTTTGGCTTTTTGGCGCGAGTTAACACGAGGCAGGCCTGGCAGGTCGGGTCGGGACCGAATGAGGGCGGGGAAGAAGCTGACGGTAAGCGCAAGCCGCCAATCAGGGCTCAAAGGGAGTGGCTGCGGCAATGCGTCACAGGGCGTGGTTGGCACGTTCTAGAGGGCTCAGGGGGTGTCCATATAACCCTTCGCGCAAAGCCCCCACCAGTGCAGTCGAGCAGTTGAGTTCGGTGAGTTAGAGGCAGTTCAGCGAGTTGAGTGCGGTGAGTTCGGTGAGTTATGAGCTATTGGAGAGGCGCGTATTGATGAGAGTTACCAGACCGGAGAAAGACGCGCATGAACCGAGGATAAGCGCTCGTATTAAAGTGACGCTTGGTTGAGCTTGAGGCTGAGTTATAATATAACAAATATCATGAAACATTTACATTTTGTAGTCCATTGTATAATTTAAATAAACATAAATGCAAATTTCGCATGTGGAAAAAGTAAGTACACCCTTGGCTCTAATAGGTGGCATTGCCCCCTTTGGCAGAAACAACCTCAAGTATGCATTTCTTATAACTGTCTACCAGTCTCTGACATCGACTGTGAGAAATTTTTGCCCACTCCTCCATGCAGAATTCTTTCAGCTGTGCGATGTTTGAGGGGTTTCTTGCATGCACAGCTCGTTTCAAATCCCCCCACAACATCTCGATGGGATTTAGATCCGGGCTTTGACTTGGCCATTCCAGAACCCTCCATTTCTTTATTTTCAGCCATCCCTTGGTAGATTTACTGGTATGTTTAGGGTCATTGTCATGTTGCAAGGTCCACCTTCGGTTGAGCTTCAACTTTCCGACAGATGGCCTCACATTATCCTCAAGCACCTTCTGGTACAATGAAGAATTCATAGTGGATTCTATGATGGTGAGCTGCCCAGGCGCTGATGCAGCAAAGCTGCCCCAAAGATAATATTTCCACCACCATGCTTTACAGTTGGTATCAGGTTCTTGTGGTCAAATGCTGTCTTTGGTTTTCGCCAAACATGTCTTCTGGTACTGTGGCCAAATAGCTCTATGTTTGACTCATCTGTCCAGAGCACATTGTTCCAGAAGTGCTGGTCTTTGCCGAGGTGTTCATTGGCAAACTTTAGTCTTGCCCTGATGTTCTTCTGGACAGCAAAGGTTTAATCCTGGCACACCTCCCATGGATATCAAATTTGTGCAGCCTCTTTCTAACGGTAGACTCGTGCACTTTGACATCAACAGTGGCAAGAGCTACCTGTAGGTCCCGTGATGACATTCTGGGGTTCTTGGAGACTTCTTTCAGCATCTTGCGGTCTGCTCTCGGGCTGACCTTGCTGGGGCGGCCTGGCCTGAACAAGTTGGCAGTTGTTTGGAATCTTCTCCACTTGTAGATGATCTTCCGGACAGTCGAATGATTGATTTCAAATTGTTTGGAGATCTTTTTAAATCCCTTCCCAGACTCGTAGGCATCTATAACCTTCTTTCTGAAGGCCTCAGAGAGCTCTTTTGATCTAGGCATGGTGACGCTGTACACTTCAACAACAAAGAGCAAACCAAACTAAATGTCTGAGGTTTAAATAAGCCAAGACCCTCTCTAACGATGTTCTAATCATTTGCACCTGAGCTGGTGCACCCGATTCTAATTTTAGGTATTTGAAGTAGTGATAAATGTGGGGTGTACTTACCTTTTCACATGCAAAATTTGCATTTATATTTATTTAAATTATACAATGGACTACAAAATGTAAATGTTTCATGATATTTGTTATATTATATCACCTTTATCTATCAATATTGTTGAAATGAAGATCAAATGGCTGTATGTTGAAATATGTTGAAAAAGTCAAAACTTTACATGGGGTGTACTTACCTTTTCACGTGACTGTATATATATACCTTTATCTATCATATACCTTTATCGTATCTATCATATACTGTATATATATACCTTTATCGTGACTGTACACCTTTATCTATCAATATTGTTGATATGAAGATCAAATAGCTGTATTTACTTAAATATGTTGAAAAAGTCAAAACTTTACAGGGGGTGTACTTACTTTTTCACGTGACTGTATATAGGTAGGTATTCGACTGTCGCGATAGGGAATCTACCTGTAATAAGTTCTATGGTTAGCCGGATGTCGGTATAAGCTGTATTGGTGTCCCCGTCACGAGGGGGCGGGGCATGCTAAGTAGTACTGGGATTATGGATAAGATTCCTTTGTTCGTCGTCCCCTCTGTCGCCAAACCTGTGTCCCTTTTGGCAATACACACTCACATAGACACGAGATAGATCCCTGAGAGCACACATTAAATAATTCCCCTCCCTTCCAATAAGACTTTGGAAGACAAGCAGGCAGCAGCTGCGCAGTACGCTACCATGGGCGACCAAGCATCGAGCAAGGCTGGGAGCCATGCCCAGGACTGTTGATTGGCCAGGGGAAGGGGCGAGCAACACCACAAGGCGGGAAGCACTTGGCCAATGGGATGGCACCAGCGCAGTCAGAACATTTGAGAGGTCGAGAGACGAGGCTCTGATTGGGAATGCGCCAGAATTGACGTCACACGCGAAGTGACAAAAGGACTCGCTGGACGACATTTTCTCTCTTCGCGCTGGACCCCTACGTATTGGAGATCGCCATTCGCCCTCTTTTTGCCTCTACGCTGGACCCATCGTGCTTGCTCTTTCTTTTTGCCTGGACCCTTCGTGCTTCGCTCTTGGAGATCTCTCGGAGCTCTTAGCTGGTTCGTCGTGGTGCTTGGAGCGGTGTTCAGTGCTCGGTGCTTTTGGTGCTCGGAGCGAGCGGGACCTCACGTGCGGCAGACGGCCTGGGAGCGAGGCGTGCCACTGAGCAGACGAGGCCGGGGCCTACCTGGCGGCGTGCGCTCGGGGCCTAGCAGAGCGCGCGAGCAAGCCTCGACGATTCTTCGTGCCACTGGAGCCTCGACGATTCCGGATGACACACTGCAGACTACTGACAGATAAGGCCGCACCCCACAGATCATTACATGACGGGACGGTTATTTTATGTAATTCATTCCTTTGTCTCGTATTTGGAAGTCGGTGTGCGGGATCCCGATTTAGGAAAATTATTTATCTCCGTCGCGTTTCATTGTCTTGGCTTTGAAATAAATTATCTTTGTACATTTTACTTCCCGTGTTCGTTGAGTTACTTTCCCCTGCAGGATCGGAGCTGCTGTCGGTTCGCTATAGGTAAGTGCTTCAGCTTCTTCTTCTTCACTTCCTCCTCCCGTGCTCTTATAGCCGAATCCGTGTTTGATCGTCGCCTCCATTAAAGCCGTTTGGTCATTCGCGAGCCCTGGTATTAACCGGAAGGGATCGCGCGACAATATGAATATAGATTTATTTATTTATATATAAATATATTTATTTATTTATATATATGTATATATATATATGTATGTATGTATGTATGTATGTATGTGTATATATATATATATATATATATATATATATATATATATATATATATATATATATATACAGACTTGGCATTTAATATGGAATTTTTTTTTTTTCTTGACTTGGGTTTACTTTCTTAACTCAGTATATCAATCTGGTGAGTTTCTTTTACACATTGGTGATTTATTTGTTAAAAGAACCATGTCACTGATTGTCTGTCGCAGCAAGAAGTCAACAACAGGATTATATCACAGGTGGCGTGGCAAAATGTACGGACAGGTGCATTTGATGATTGGCTTCACAGTCGGGTATACAAGGGTTGTTGCGCTCTGTATTAGTGGAAAACAACTGCTGCACGTCTCCAAAAGTCATTGCCGATTCCTCTGGAGATGGTCCGTCAACTCGACAATGCTGTTTGTCATGGAGTGGTGGCTTTACGAAATTACAGCATGAAACAGCATGCTATTGTTCGGCAGTATGAAATCACTCAAGGTCAGGTGTCAAAGATCCTGAAACTAAATGCTCAGAGGGGTGTCCCTACTCCAATACCGAGGCCAGGACGTCCCCGCAGAACCACAAGGAGGGATGATCGCCAGCTGCACCGGTTAGTCTGCAATGGCCGTACCAAGTCAGCTAATCGGCTTAGGGCTGAGTGGCAGCAACTGACAAATGTGCCTGTACCCAGAAGGCTAGTCAACCAATGACTGGTTCAAGCAGGCTATCGTGCCAGGCGTACCCTGAGAAAGCCACCCCTGACCAGACAACACCGCCAGCGCCGATTGCAGTGGGCCAGAGAGCACCGTCAATGGCAGCCAGGACACAGGAATCACGTGATCTTCAGTGACGAGTCTAGATTTCTGGTCTATCGTCAAGATGGCCACGTCCGAGTGCGCAGGCAAGTGCATGAAGCCTACAACAAAGATTGTATAGTGCCAAGAGTCCAAGCTGGAGGTGGTGGGGTGACCGTTTGGGCTGCTTTTCATGCAGGGGCAAAACTGACCTGGCTGTTCTGAATGGAAACTGAACCAGTTCAAGTACAGGGCCATTCTGGAAGAAACATTGCTTCCATTTGCTCATGCAGCCTTTCGAGGAAACTTTGTCTTCCAAGATGACAATGCACGGCCTCATCATGCTCGCATGATCCAACACTTTCTTGTTGACCGTGGTGTCGAGCATAAGGAGTGGCCTGCCATGTCCCCAGATATGAATCCGATAGAGAACTTGTGGGCAGAATTAACGCGTCAAATCGACCACTTGGACCAGCAGCCTCCCTCTGTGCATGAATTGCAGCAGGCTATTGTCACTGCATGGCAAGCGATTCCTGTCCAAACCTTGGCAAATCTCGTGAACAGCATGCCTCAACGTGTACGTGCTCTCCTGAATGCTCGTGGGGGTTACACGAAGTACTGAACTGTCATTTTACTGTCCATAATCCCAGTCGTAATTTAACTTTTGTTTTTGTTAAAAAAACATTTTTGGCTAATGTGCAAAATAAAGAGATACTTCTGGAAAACATACAGAAGTTTAACACAGTACTGTCCGTGAATTGAGTTCGATATCAGTTTACATCACTTTCAAGGATCAATTTATTTGCTTCGAAATGTCAAATGTGGTTTTTGTTTCCTTTAAAGGTCACATTAACAAAATCTAGAATAATTTCAACATAATTCCAATGAACTTTTGGTTCTAAGTCATCTTGAAAAGTAAGTTCACCCCCACAAAAAAAATATTCCATATTAAATGCCAAGTCTGTATATATATATATACATATATATATATATATATACATATATATATACATATATATATATATATGTACATATATATATATATATACTCAACCTCTGTCAGGTTGGATGGGGACCGTCGGTTGACAGCCATTTTCAGGTCTCTCCAGAGATGTTCGATTGGGTTCAAGTCAGGGCTCTGGCTGGGCCACTCAAGGACCTTCACAGAGTTATCCCGAAGCCACTCCTGCATTGTCGTGGCTGTGTGCTTAGGGTCATTGTCCTGTTGGAAGGTGAACCTTTGGCCCAGTCTGAGGTCCTGAGCGCTCTGTTTCAGGTTTTCATTAAGGATATCTCTGTACTTTGCTCCGTTCATTGTTCCCTCAACCCTGACCAGTCCCCCAGTCCCTGCTGCTGAAAAACACCCCCACAGCATGATGCTGCCACCACCATGCTTCACCATTGGGATGGTATTGGGCAGGTGATGAGCGGTGCCTGGTTTCCTCCAGACATCACACTTAGAATTGAGGCCAAACAGTTCAATCTTGGTTTCATCATACCACAGCATCAAGTTTCTGACAGTCTGAGAGTCCTTTCGGTGCTTTTTTGCAAACTCCAAGCACGCTTTCATGTGTCTATCACTGAGAAGAGGCTTCCGTCTGGCCACTCTGCCATAAAGCCCAGATCGGTGGAGTGTTGCAGTGATGGTTGTCCTTCTGGAAGTTTCTCCCATCTCCACACAGGATCTTTGGAGCTCAGCCAGAGTGACCATCGGGTTCTTGGTCACCTCTCTTACCAAGGCCCTTCTCCCCCGATTGCTCAGTTTGGCCGGGCGGCCAGCTCTAGAAAGAGTCCTGGTTGTTCCAAACTTCTTCCATTTAAGAATTATGGAGGCCACTGTGCTCTTGGGAACCTTCAATGCAGCAGAAATTCTTTTGTAGGCTTCCCCAGACCTGTGCCTCGACACAATCCTGTCTCTGAGTTCTGCAGGCAGTTCCTTCGACCTCATGGCTTGGTTTTTGCTCTGATTTGCATTGTCAGCTGTGAGACCTTATATAGACAGGTGTGTGCTTTTCCAAATCATGTCCAATTAATTGAATTTACCACAGGTGGACTCCAATCAAGGTGTAGAAACATCTCAAAGATGATCAAAAGAAATGGGAGGCACCTGAGCTAAATTTCAAGTGTCATAGCAAGGGGTCTGAATATTTATGTCAATGTGATATTTCAGGTTTTTCTTTTTAATAAATTTGCAAAACTTTCTAAAATCCTGTTTTCTCTTTGTCATTATGGGGTATTGAGTGAAGATTGATGAGGGAAAAAATGAATTTAAACGATTTCAGTATAAGGCTGCAACATAACAAAATGTGAAAAAAGTGAAGGGGTCTGAATACTTTCTGAATGAACTGTGTATACTGTATGTATGTATGTATGTATGTATGTATATATATATATATATATATATATATATATATATATATATATATATGTGTATATATATATATTGTTGCGAATATGGAATTTGGCCTCCATATCCGCTTGTAAATATTCCCCTATTTCCCCAATACTCCCCGACTATCCCCAATCCCCCATTCCCTAGTCCCATTGTCTGTAAACAACAATCAGTAGAGCCGACCTTCCCCTTTTTCCCCCATTAAATGTCGTGCCCAGGTCCACCGCATCACACGTAGACAACTTTCGGACATCTTGCTAGTTATTCTTAGTCTATGTCAGTTAAGGACTCCTTTCCATTAATTCTGACTCTTCGTTGCACCAGAATGTGATTATATGGCACCAGTAGTGAGTTTAGGACCTTTCCCATACCTCCTTCCATCTTCTTCCCCAAACAACAACTACAACTACAACTACAACTACAACTACAACAACAATTACAACAACAACGACGCTGCGCGGGGGGAGTGTGCGTCATCACACCGGCTCGGTTAGCCGCCATTGACAATGCGCGCCGGACCATGCGCTCCACGGGGTTACCACGAAGGGGCTCCTTGTCAGTCCCCCGTCAAGGGCGGAGCCGGTAACCCCCCCCGCACGCACCCAATGAGAGGCGACGTGCCGATTCCATCTGGGGCGGAGCTAACGAGCCGAGGGCGTGTCACTCCCCGCCGGATATACGAAGCGACTCACCGGATGTGAGGTCAGATGCGCCCCCAGCCTGGAGAGAGAAGTTGCCACGTACGAGCGCTGAATACCTCCCCGCATCTCTGGACCGGACCGAGTCGATTCTGACCTTTGAGCCCAGGTGCACCTGGAGCCATCGATCCTGCCTTTCCTAGCCATCAGACCCCGTGTGAGTCAGCCTTTTGTCCCGTTTATCTGTCGTCTGTTGGGAATAATATAAGAGTGTGTCTAAGTGCTTATCTTACTATGCTGTCCCTCTTGTAGTTGTAATCTAACCTTCCGTAACAATATAACCTCCTCCGGAGGTCTTGAGAACTGAACCCAGGTGTCGTGTCATTTGAATCCCAGCTGTGTGTCTTTTCCTTCATTGATCTAGCGTAGCGCGATTAGTCAACGTTCGGGTATAATCGGGTAACTTGTGCAGACGTGGTCATACCACAACCGCTCGGTAAATAACATCTAAGCCACGTCTGTAACAATATATATATGTCACCTCCTGTCAGGTGCATATTCCAATTCCCCCTCCTAAGCAAATATCCAAGACTTAGGGACTTCACTGAATTGCTGCTCTAAATTTCTGCTGATGTCATATTATGGGCAATCATTCAGGATTTAAGCACTAACAATCACAAGTTTTGTTTTAGGCCTGCTTTGGTAATGATAGTTTGTGTCAAAGAAAATTTTCAGTACATGTACAAAATGTTTTCAGCTGTTGTAATATTTTCCTCTGTTGGAGTTAAAATTTTGCAAGCTCCAGATAGTGAGATATCAATGTTTTGCAGGACTCCTTTTATGTATTCACTGGATGACATTTAAGCATTTATATGTTGATTTATTTAATTACTTGTTTAGTAAATGCATTTTGCACCGGGATCTAATTGGATTTCTTCCATTGGTGAAATTGTGTCTGTACATTAGGCCAGGAATTGGAATTTGGCCAGGGTTCTTGCACATGATGGCCAATTATTGTGAAAGACACCATGGGATCTTTAGAATTCAACCAATTCTGGCAGAAAGACCAAGATATTACCATCACATCTGTAGACGGGTCAATATACAACCAGAACAGCCGTACCCCAAAAAAATTGCAAATTTTAGTTTTATTGCATTTCCTTATATTTTAAGACTTACTTAGGAACATATCAAAAGTTGGACAGAAATGGACCATGGGAAAGTAAAAATTTTTGACATGATAAAAATGTCACAAAACCATGCACGATTCACTACGTCGAAAACGTCTTTGGTTTTTTATTTTTGTTTCTTTTTGTTTATATAAATTAATTTGTTCCACTGAGACCAGCTGCAAAGGCAACATTTTATAACACTTGTTTCGTGTCTTTAACAATGTTTACATCTGCTACCTGACACATGTCTTTAACAATATGACCTCCCAGCATGTAGGCTAATGACCTAATTCCTCACTGGTAGTTGTGCAGCTTGACTGAGTAACAACTCCACATGAATTAGTTAATTACACCTAATTAGGACTCAATTGGACAACGTTGTATGGTAAACATTGGAGATACAATACAATACAGCTGTAATTGCACCATTGCAGCTTGGTCTTGCAGTGCAAATGCATCACTTGTATAGGTCTCGTTTCTTGATAGATAGTCTATCAACCTTTGGCTTTTCCTCATCTTACTCCGAAGTGCAACGGTTTGAAGTAAATGCAGCCTCTTCTCTTGCTCCGGATGTGTTTGGAGGTGACACCGACATTCTTGATACATCCTTGTTATTTGCTGGAGACAATGTGGACCACAACATCATAACGTTGGATGGAAAGGGTACCTTTCATGGGATGGGCATGATAGCAGCTATTACACCAGGGCGTCAATCTAGCCACATCATATCTAGAAAGAAAATGTCTGACAGGAAGCTCGTCGAACTGACGAAGATCAATATAATAGATTACCGCTATGCAGAGCACGTCAACCGCAACCTCAAATTTCAGCCCCTCCCTTTGTTATCAATTTGTGATCGCCCAATTGACATATTATGGGAGATGTCATTTTGCTTCGAAAAGAGTGCACCAAATTGGCAAGGCATGATGCACTTTCTGCATGAGGAGTGTGATCACCCAGGGAAAGCCTCAATACAGTTTCTCCCAATGATTGATATGAACCCAGGTGACAAAACCTGCATCTTGTCAACTCTTGATTACCTGAGCAAACTTGCATCAAAACACAACATGCCAGCAATCATCACATTTGACCAACCGCTGTTTTGGAAGGCCTCTGAGATAGTGAATGCTCTTCCTGCTGATAACCCAATCCATAATGCAGTGCTACTGCTTGGGAGCTTCCACACATTAATGAATTTGTTGGGTGCCATTGGAAGTTTGATGGATGGAAGTGGACTGAAAGAGATCCTGGAAACAGTGTATGGTCAAAATGCTGTTGTGCACATGCTGAGTGGGAAGGCGGTGCAACGTGCTTTTCGTGGCCATTTGCTTGTGGATCAGTGTCTTACACGTCAGGTTGTTGGCAAGATTGTGGATGTTGACCCTGGGTTTCAAGAACAAGTGGCAGAACTGGAGCGACTGTACATTTCCCTGGAGACTGTCGAAAGTGACACTATAGAGTCTGTGTTGCAATCAGAGTGCATTCATTTCATTGACAATAGATTGAATCAGGAAAGGAATAAACTTGCAAAGGACTCGAAAACCAGTGCACTTTGGATCAACTACCAGCGTATGTTGGGAATTGCAAGGGCACTTGTGGCAGCTGATCGGACGGGGTCCTGGGAGATGCATCTCCAAGCCATATCAGCTTGCTTGCCGATATTTGCAGCTGCTGGCCATCCCAATTACCTGAAGTCAGCTCGACTCTATCTCGAGAAGATGCTTGCGTTAGAGGATGACAACCCTGAGGTTCATCAGAAGTTCCAATCTGGTTATCATGTAATCCGGCGCAGTGACCAATACTGGGCTGGCCTAGGCTCTGATCTTGTGATAGAACAGACATTAATGCGCTCACTGAAAAGCCAAGGGGGGCTGACTCGAGGAAGTGGGATGTCAGAGCACCAGAGAGCAGTTTGGACTCTGTCTTCAACCATATCGTCCTCCTACAACCTTGCTATGCAAGAACTGACCTCGAGTAGCTACTCAACAAGTGAACAACATAAGGAGTTGACAACATCCAGGGTGAGTCGAGATGAAGCTGATCGTGGCAAAGTTGCCGAAAAACTGGACAGCTTCACACCATTTTCTGATGACAAGTCATTGCGCAATATCATCACAGGGGTTACTGCAAATGAGGATGTCAATGTTCATGACCTATTCAAAGTAGGTAGTGACATTGTCAAGAAGATGGATGATCACCCAGCTTACTCCTATTCACACAAAAGGAGTTCTAAAGCCAAGACACTTGCATTCAGCAGGGCAGTCAAAGTTGCTGAGGACCGCACAATAGATCCAGCGTTACTATTCCAGAGGTTCTTAGTGGTGTCACAGACGGGAGATCTCCAGATAGGTGAAGTGATGAAATATGAACTCTGCCCATACCCAATGTCTCTTTTTGAGGCAAAAAACATCCTGCGCCAGCCAGATAAACCACAGTTGGCGGAGGCAATAAGGAATTATGCTACAACCAAATCTGACAATGCTGTCAACCAGACAGTTCCAGGAACAGATCACTATGTTCTTGACGGGGGATCACTTATTCACCGCTTAAAGTGGACAGAGGGATTCACCTACAGTTCCATTGCAGATGAATATGCCTCATTTACAGTACGACACTATGGCAAAGCTACTGTTGTGTTTGATGGTTATGAGGCTGGGCCAAGCACAAAGGACTGTTCTCATCAACGTCGGAATAGAAACAAGAATGCCACCAAGGTTAACATTACGGAGTCAACAAAATTTGTTGGGAAAAAGGAGGACTTTCTGTCGAATGAGTCAAACAAGCAGGAAATGATACTGTTGATTATAGAGGTGTTGCACAAGGAAGGCTGTGAGGTGATCCAAGCAGAGGGAGATGCTGATGTTGAGATTGCAAAAGCGGCCGTCGCAAATGCGGCTTCCAGATCTACAACCCTCATTGGAGAAGATACAGATCTCCTTCTCCTCCTGCTCTTCTATATGGTGGAGACAAACTGCATTGAACTCTATTTCCGTTCTGACAAGGCAAAATCAAATGTCTACAATATCAAAGTCCTTCAGCAGATACTTGGAAATGCAGCCTGCAGAGATATATTGTTCCTTCATGCATTAACTGGCTGTGACGCAACGTCTCGTGTCTTTGGGATTGGAAAGAAGTCAGGGTTTCAAAGAATCATCAAGAAAGAAAAGGAACTGATAGACAGCTCAAAGGTGTTCTGTAAACCACAGCAGAGTCAGGATGTTATTGAAACTGCAGGCTGCAGAGCAATGGTGGCATTGTTTAAAGCAAATCAGAACGACTCATTGGCATCGATCAGATACAACATTCTCTGCAAAAAGCTTGCAAGGGCTAAGGCATTTGTCACTCCTGAAAGACTGCCACCCACATCCGCTGCCTGCAAGTTTCATTCTCTGCGGACCTATTACCAGGTAATGGAATGGATGGGCCTTTGTTGTGGAATGGAGCCAACGGAGTGGGGATGGAAGGTAGAAGGAGGAAAACTTGTTCCAGTGATGACAGACAAAAGCCCTGCTCCAGACATACTACTTCAGATGATTCACTGCAACTGTTCAGGGGGGTGCAAAACACTAAGGTGTTCATGTAGGAAGCATGGATTAGAGTGCACCAGTGCATGTGGACATTGCCAGGACAGCAACTGTGACAATATGAGTGTTGAACCAGACATAGAGGAGGAGGAGGAGGACGATGAAACTGGAATCTAAGACTAGAAGGCATATGGTACTTCCACATGTGTCAAAATTGTCCAATTTTTTATATGTTGCTTTCCATGTCATAGACTGGCAGAAACAATCAAAGAACATATATTTGTGCAAATATTTACTTTAAATTGCGAATGGTCTCAGGATTAGCACTGCATAAACTACCAGCAACGATCATAATACAAATATTGGTGCAAAATTAACTTTAAATTGTTAGTGGTCTGATGATTATCAGTCAATTTTTTTACGTTTTATCTGCCGGCAGCCATCTTGTTTTCTGACGTCACTGAGGGACTTTCCCATGCGTCAAAATTGTCCAACTTTTAATATGTTGTCTTCCACTTCATAAACTACTAGAAATAAGCATAAAACAAAAATTTGCAATTTTTTTGGGGTCAGGCAGTATATTGACCCGTCTACTGATGGATAGTGGATTGATAGATGTCTTGCCTGCATATAACCAGGATGGCAGGGGATCGTCAGGTAAGGAAATGACCCAGACGAGACAACTCAAAGTTGAATGTGCTACCTCCAAGCTAGCAACCCTGTAACTGATGTACTGAATTTCTGCTCTGCCTCATGAAGATGTCTGCATTCTCTTATTGTCATACTGTCCAGATTCTGTTGAAGATGTGTGTGAAGCATTTGTGGATCTAATAGACTTTTTGCCACATCCAAGGAGCAAGTGATGTGGAAAAAAGACCAAGGATTCAGTTGTAGTCCATCTCTTGCGAAGGTCTATGAAGTGCAGGATGATCACATTGTGGATTTAACCATCAGACCTATACACTTTAAGCCAACTTGTATTCAGAATTTGCTGAGGTCCTTCTCTAAAAGTGGCTCTGTAGTGGATTTTTTTAAAACTGAATATTGGATAATTACGATCATTTATTCTTATTACTGTAAAGATGTGATACAACTAAGTGCAAAATCCAAAATTTGTACATGCCATAAATAAATCATGGACATTTATGTTTCCACAAAGACAAACCGTTTAGCAAGAAAAACTGATGAATAAGGTTTATGTAGCAAATACAACTCCCCATGAAATCGTATTACAAAACAAATATAAGTATCAGGTTGTTTATATGCTATAGAAGAAGATAAATGATACATGTGATCCAATATTGAGAATAGCATGTAATGCCACTCACCTCACTGGCGTTCTGACCCGCTTTCTTCGACACTTTGTACTGAGGGGTCTTTGTGGTGTCCACAAAAACTTTGGCCTTATTCTTCTCGTATGCCTTTTTGTAGTTGTTCTGTTATTGCACGTGGGATTTGGAATGAGGGCAGCACATCAACACATCGATCATCTTCAAGGAACAAATCTGGCTATGCGTACGGAAGGAAAGACTGTGGGGTCTCTGGCTGTACGGGCTGTACGGGCTCACCTCGCTGATGTTCTCGGAGTTCATTTTGGCGACAGCCACGTCATAGCAGGGTACTTGGGCCCACTTCCCTTTGGTCATGTTCTCATACTCTTGCCGGTAACGAATCTGCAAAATTGTTGTTACAGGATCGTTTTCAGGATATGATAGTGAGTGAATAAGCAGACAATCTCAGAATTAGCAGCATGCTCAAGGATGTGTTTATTGCTGTCAAGAATCTGGGAAATATTTTGTAAGCATGAATACAAATGGTATGCTGACACTTTTACTCTTTCTTTGTTTGAAATACATTAACATTAAAAAAAATGTGGAGACCAAGGGTCTATTCAATGGTAAAAATACAATATTTAAATGAATATGATACTCAATTGAGAAATTAAATACATCGGAACATGAATTGTCTTAACTTGGCACAAACTCAAAGGCTGCTGACTCAAGCCAAAGTTAACTCGCGTGCTTTCCAATCTCTTGAGATTGCAGCATCCGTCGCCAGAGATAAGTAATGAAGGAACAACACGACTGGAATGTAGTTTATGTCCTGGGTATTGTTCTATACCGACAGCTTGATTCTATCACCTCACTTTGTGTTAACATACAAAGATGAACGGCGATTTCGTAGACTTTATGAATGCTTTGCTTGAACCTAATTTTGATAACGATCACGGGTCGGTCTATACTTAAAGAAGACCCTTCGTAGTAGATTTTAGACTGTTTTGAAGGCACCACGATTGTACTCTGGCGACCATCTTACATGCTCCACAGCTGTGCTTGGTTCTTCAATAAACTTGATATTTCTTGAACAACTGGACTCGAGGCTCGGTCACATCGGAGGGCGAGGTCGGGACTCCACAAAAATAAATCAAAAAATAGATATCACCACTGGCTTTGGATAATTATTCAAGGGAACAAATGATGTAAATTCATGAACCCTTTCAACATATACTACTGACAGGTCTCACTTTGAGATATTGTCATGTTTCTAAAATATCTCCAAACTTATTACTTGCGAAAATCGATTTTTTAAGTATTGTTATGTCGGGTGGGGTAGCAATATCTAGAGCCAGATAGATCTGAATAGGTAACGTGCTTCGTCTGTCGCGGTAAGGAATCTCCCCTGTAATAAGTCTGTGTTTAGGTGTTTTGTCGGTTAAGAGTATACCTGTGAACATACCAGGATGTTCGAGTGATAAGTAGAGTAGGGATTAAAGAGTAGCGCCCCTGTGTGTCACACCTGGTAGCCAAACCTTTGTCCCTTATGGCAATACACTTATTTAGACACGTAGTTCGGTCCCTAGCGCAACACTAAATGATTCCCTTCCCTGACAGTGACTTCGGAAGGAAACCAGGCCAGGACACCGCCGATTGTGGCTGCCGCCACCTACACCTCTGGCAGGCCTATCCACGTCGAATAGCACACGCTATGACCACGCTACAGGGAACGAGTGTTGGGGTGGTGCGGTAGGCGCGAACCTCCAGCCAACGAGTCAGTGGAGGGCACTGATTGGGTGGCGCGCCAGGGCTGACGTCACCACCGCGGGAAGGTTATTTAAGGGAGCGCCGAACGCCATTTTCGCTCTTGCGGTTCGTGCTCTTGGAGATCCAGCAGTTCGTAGCACGTCGGGTTTTTCTTGCTTGCGCAGCTTCCTCTTGCAGCACATCCTTCCCTGGCTGTTGTGTGTGATCGGTGCTCCTGAAGCTTGGAGTGGTGTACGGACCTCGCGGGCGTTGGCTCGCCATCTGCGTGTGCTTGGAGCGGTGTTCGGTGCTGTGGCGCTGGAGCGAGGGACCTCGTGGGTGCATCGGGGCCGAACGGAGCCGTGTTGGATGGCAGCCAAAGACAAGATGACAGGACAGATAAGGCCAATCCCCATTGCAAATTACACGACGAGACATTTCTTTTCGTAATTCATTTTCCCCCGTCTGTTTGAGATCTGGTGTGTGGGATCCCAATTTAGGAGTTTTAGATTTATTATCGCGTTTTCCTGTCCCTGCGTTTCTTTTTAATAAACCCTTGTATTATTTTGTATTCCCTGTTACACCTGTGCCCGTGTCGAGTCAATTTCCCCTGCAGGATCGAAGCTGCCGGAGTGTCCGGTGGAGTTCGATCGCCGTCCACAGTTAAGCGTTTATGCAGCTTCCACTTTCTTTATTCCTCCCGCGCGACCATAGTAAAATCCGTATTGGTTGTTGCCTCCGAATAAAACCGTTTAGGCCTATCCGCGGTCTCTGGTGTTAACCAGTCGCACGACAGTATATTGGTTGGTCTTGTGTGTTATTCTGTCTGTCTGTCTGCCTGTCTGTGTGTGTGTCTGTCTGTCTACTTGTCTGTCTGTATGTCAGTCGCCTACAGGTCACAATTTTCAACCGATCTTCACCAAATAGTAGAGTTGGTCATAAGCAAGAAGCCTATTGTTTTGGGGGTCAAAAGGTCAATATAGGCCAAAGGTCACTAACTTTGTCAAAATCTAAAATCGTTAATTTTCATCCGATTGACTAGAAATTTGAAGAGGATTTGCATATCTGGTCACTGAATTCAACCACCAATTATATTTTGTGGCAACATAGGCCAAAAGGTCAGCACAAGCCAAATTTCTCAAATCCTCAATTTTCATCCAGTTGATTTGAAATTTGAAGAGGATTTGCATATATATTCACTGAATTCAACCACCAACTATTTTTGAGGTCAACATAGGCCAAAAGGTCAACATAGGCCAAATTTCTAAAATTCTCAATTTTCATCCGATTGACTTGATTTGCATATCTGGTCACTGAATTCAACCACCAAGTATTTTTGAGATCAGGTCAGGTCAGGTATGGGAGCATGCGCCGGAGCAGCGCGTCACCACATTCACTTTCCGACGGTACTCCAGGGGCCTCCATCTGGCCATCCCCAGGCTGATGCCTGGCCCATCCCTATCTCCTTGAGATACCGATCAACTTGCTGCAACCACGAGGCACGTGGTCGGTCCGTTGGCCTCCTCCACTCACGAGGCTCCCTTGCTGAGAGTATCTGGTGAGCTGGATCAGTGTCCGGAAAACGAGCCACATGTCCATACAGCCGCAGCTGATGCTCATGGAACATACAGGTAACAAATCTCATCTGAGTCTCTCTCAGCAACCGCTTGTTGGACACAAAGACCGACCAGCGATAGCAAAGGATTCTCCGAAGAGACTTGGTTCTAAAAGAGTTAAATCTCATTCTCCCTTGGTGAGGGTCCAAGTCTCACATCCGTAGAGCAAGACTGGAAGCACCAAGGACTTATGGACTCTGACTTCCGTCCTCCTGCATAGATACCGACAGCGCCACACCCCATGATCCAGTGAATCCAATGACTCCCCAGGCCTGACCCAGACGTCTATCAACCTCTGGCTCACAACATGTGGAGACATGAATAACATTGCCAAGGTAAGTGAATCTCTTTGTGACCTCAACATCTTCGCCACAAACAGGCACAGACAAGACAGCAGCAACCAAGATGTCATTGAAAGCCTGGATTATTGGTTTTGACCCAGGAAATCTGTAATCCCAGCAGCTCCGCCTCCTCATTCAGTGACTGGAGAGCCCCGTAAGAATATACAGCGTCTCCGCAAAGATGACTGCATCATCTGCGAAATCAAGGTCAGAGATCTTGACACTCCCAAACGATGCACCGCAGCCTGACCTCTCTGACATCGTCCCCATAATCCAGTCCATACAAGTGCTGAAGAGTGTGGGCGGCAGTACACACCCCTGCCGAACTCCAGTAACAACTGGAAATAAGTCCGAGATGGAACCGCCACACCTCACAGCACTCTCAGTACCAGAGTATAGTTCAGAGATCAGATTGATCAGCGTTGGTGGCACCCAACGAAGACCAAGAATCTTCCAGAGGGCATCCTGATTCACCGAATCGAATGCTTTGCAGAGAGCAACATAGGCCAAAAGGTCAACATAGGCCAAAAGGTCAACATAAGGCAAATTTCTAAAATCCTCAATTTTTATCCGATTAACTTGAAATTTGAAGAGGACTTGCATATCTGGTCACTGAATTCAACCACCAAGTATTTGAGGTCAACATAGGCCAAAAGGTCAACATAGGCCGTATTTCTAAAATCCTCGATTTTCATCTGATTAACTTGAAATTTGAAGAGGATTTGTATATCTGGTCACTGAATTCAACCACCAAGCATTTTGGAGGTCATCATAGGCCAACAACTTATTTTACGGATTTCGCAAGTATTGTGCTATACACGACATATTTCTTGTTTTTGTTTGTTTCTTCAACAATAAAGATAGTTAGCAATTGAGAAAGCAGAAAGACATGTTAGAGATAGGTTTAAAACTCACTCCAGGTTGATTGCAGCAAACAGTTTACGTGCAAAAACATGGATGTTATCAACTGAAAGCTGATAAGAGTATGTTAAACGGCATGGGAAGTAAGGAAAGGCTGATATTCCTAGCATTCTCTTTGCACTAATGAAAGGCTAACTCTCAAAAGCTCAGCTGCACTTCACTTCCTATAGTCGTTAACATGCTCTTAACACCTTTCTATTGATAAAATCAATTTGGTTAACTTGTCTGCTAATACAGCATAGCACTAGCATTCACGAAGACTAGTATTCCTTTGTGTGTAACACTGTAACAGGTGGGAATGTACTCTTACATTGCTCTGCTGTTCCAAGGCCCTCTTGGCCATGCGCAGGTCGGGTGTGTCATCCATTTGGGTGCAATGGGCCAAATGGTCTTTGAGTCCTTTCTTGTACTGGAGCTGAATGGAATAAAAACAAAAGATCAAAGAAATGCAGGACTGTGGTAAATATGACATCACAGACAAGGTCAGTCTTCCAAAATTTAGCTATCGTTAGCTTGCTGATAGGAGCAGAGATGGACAACAAAGAGGTGGCACACGCTGATTGGTGAAGCAGGCATGGATGACGTCAGAGCCTGGGTGATAAAAGAATGCTTTGGTGAATATTTCTCTCTTGCTCCCTTCTGGTACTGGATGTCAAAATGGATGGTTGTGCATCTCTCCTTCTCATTCTGGACACCAATAGCGAAGGGTCGTTGTTGTCGCTCTTGCCCCTTCTGATTTGGATGCCGTCACGAGCGGCGGTTTGCCAAGCGCGAACGAGCGTTGCTTACTCGCTGCAGCGTGATGAGGCCAGGAGTTAGCTTGCTGATAGGAGCTTCCCGGATGATGCGCAGTGAGGCCTAGCAGTGCGCGAACGAACGCATTTCTCGCCAACACCAGAGATCTTGCTGGTGGTCGTGAATAGGCAGAGCTGCGGACTGAGGGCTGCAGTTTCACGCGCTAGGACGATGAAGACAGACACGGCTGGAGGAGCGAAGTGCATGCCTGCTCGTTTGCTTCGCGCAGGACGCCTACGTCACGCCCACAAGTGCGGCCTAGTGAACGAGGGAGGACTGAGGCCTGCTTCCCGCCAAAGCAGAAGCCGCGTCCGGATTGCGCGCGTGGGGCCTGACGATTCCTGGCAAGACACATCAGCCGATTTGAGCTAAGTCCTCCACTAAATAACATGTTTTATTTTCCAGTTACTTTATCCCATCATCTGTTTTCGAGTCTGTTTGTGGGAGCGCTCCATTTATGAACTTAGTTTTATTTTATCGTGCATTATTTGATAACTTGTATTTCTTTAATAAAGCCGGTATTTTTGTACAGTACATTTTCGTGTTGCTTGAGTTTATTTATTACAGGTTTGAGGACTGCCGGTGGGACCCGCAAAGCTAAGCTCTTCGGTTTCTTCCCCGCTTGCTCCCCACATGTATTAACTCCGCCATTGAACTGAACACCTCGGAGTGTTAAAGCTCGTTTGGTCCTCCGTGCTACCCTACGGTGTTCACCGAGGGTATTCACACGACAATATTTTCAATATTCATAGGTAAATGTCAGTAAGCAAGATAGCTGTATTAAAATCCCATCCTCCTGTTGATGTGCTGTACAATGCAGTCACCCAACATTGCACTTTGTACAAGTCACCAAGTTTGTACTCATATAAATCTATTCATATAGAAATGACACGATCACATATCACAGGTTATTGTTAAGTCTTTTGTTATCTCAATTAATATATCTCTGCTTTCCTTCCATGTCAATCAACCACAAACCAAGACCTCAACCCATACATAACACGAGTGGCACAACATGGATTGATGTCATTGATGACTGTTTATAAAGAGAAAATAAGTTTTCATTACTCTAAAAATATTTTTTAGCAATTTGTGAAGAGTAATTTTATAAGCAAAACAACAATTATTTCCACTACTCTTCAGAAGCAGCAAGAAGTGAAATGATTATTAAAAGCAAAAATCGTGACCTCTACAGAAATATTATCTCCAGGTATTACAACAATGCTAAATATGATTATGATATGTAGTGCAAGGATGGTAAATATGCTTTACATACATCACTGGCATTCTTTTGACTTTTGGCCACACGTGTCAGTTCAGGGCTTTCTGTGTAAGGCAGGCAGATACCTTTGTCTGCTTCAAAATCGGCCTTGTAATCTATCTGTTGGTTAAAAAAAACAGGTGGAAGTATACAGATCAAATCTTTGATGAAGCACCTGATTTTCCCTGGATTAGTTAACAGAAATTTGTATATATGCATATATATATATATACAGTCATGTGAAAAAGTAAGTACACCCCATGTAAAGTTTTGACTTTTTCAACATATTTCAACATACAGCTATTTGATCTTCATTTCAACAATATTGATAGATAAAGGTGATAGAATATAACAAATATGATGAAACATTTACATGTTGTAGTCCATTGTATAATTTGAATAAACATAAATGCAAATTTCGCATGTGGAAAAAGTAAGTACACCCTTGGCTCTAAAAGGTGGTATTGCCCCCTTTTGGCAGAAACAACATCAAGTTGGTGTTTCTTATAACTGTCTTCCAGTCTCTGACATCGACTGGTAGAAATTTTTCCCCTCTCCTCCATGCAGAATTCTTTCAGCTGTGCGATGTTTGAGGGGTTTCTTGCATGCACAGCTCGTTTCAAATCCCCCCACAATATCTCGATGGGATTTAGATCCAGGCTTTGACTTGGCCATTCCAGAACCCTCCATTTCTTTCTTTTCAGCCATTCCTTGGTGGATTTACTGGTATGTTTAGGGTCATTGCCATGTTGCAAGGTCCACCTTCAGTTGAGCTTCAACTCTCCGACAGATGGCCTCACATTAACCTCAAGCACCCTCTGGTACAATGAAGAATTCATCGTGGATTCTATGATGGTGAGCTGCCCAGGCGCTGATGCAGCAAAGCTGCCCCAAACCATAATATTTCCACCACCATGCTTTACAGTTGGTATCAGGTTCTTGTGGTCAAATGCTGTCTTTGGTTTTCGCCAAACATGTCTTCTGGTACTGTGGCCAAATAGCTCTACCTTTGACTCATCTGTCCAGAGCACATTGTTCCAGAAGTGCTGGTCTTTGCCGAGGTGTTCATTGGCAAACTTTAGTCTTGCCCTGATGTTCTTTCTGGACAGCAAAGGTTTCCTCCTGGCACACCTCCCATGTAGATCAAATTTGTGCAGCCTCTTTCTAATGGTAGACTCGTGCACTTTGACATCAATAGTGGCAAGAGCTACCTGTAGGTCCCGTGATGACATTCTGGGGTTCTTAGAGACTTCTTTCAGCATCTTGCGGTCTGCTCTCGGGCTGAACTTGCTGGGGCGGCCTGGCCTGAACAAGTTGGCAGTTGTTTGGAATCTTCTCCACTTGTAGATGATCTTCCGGACAGTCGAATGATTGATTTCAAAATTGTTTGGAGATCTTTTTAAATCCCTTCCCAGACTCGTAGGCATCTATAACCTTCTTTCTGAAGGCCTCAGTGAGCTTTTTTGATCTAGGCATGGTGACTCCGCACACTTCAACAACAAAGAGCAAACCAAACTAAATGTCTGAGGTTTGAATAAGACAGGTTCCTCCAAAATCCTCTCTAACGATATTCTAATCGTTTGCACCTGAGCTGGTGCACCTCATTCTAATTTTAGGTATTTGAAGTGGTGATAAATGTAGGGGTGTACTTACTTTTTCCACATGCGAAATTTGCATTTATGTTTATTTAAATTATACAATGGACAACAAAATGTAAATGTTTCATGATATTTGTTATATTATATCACCTTTATCTATCAATATTGTTGAAATGAAGATCAAATACCTGTATGTTGAAATATGTTGAAAAAGTCAAAACTTTACACGGGGTGTACTTACTTTTTCACGTGACTGTTTATGTATGCATATACAGAATGTAAAGTATATAATTATATATGTATGTTTGTATATCTTATGTATGTATGTACAGTATATATAGTGTATGTATGTGTATGTATGTACATTATAAGTATATATGATTCTTCACCATAGCCGACTGGCAGCCATTTTGTGACTGAAAAGTGCTTGTGTTAAACTTAAAAGTGTTTGTCTTAACACTTAAAGGTGTTAAGAGTGTTTTAACTGGCTGCCATTTTAGATGAAAAAAACCCGATATTGAACATGAACACGTCCTCAACCATTTCTCGGACATGCATTTACTGATCTTGCTCAAACATGGCACACACATAATGAATGATGGCTTACATGTGCATGTAATTTTTTTTTCGAGATCAGATCCAAGATGGCCGACTGGCAGCCAGTTTGTTACTTAAACGTGTCCCCAACCATTTCTTGAACATGCATGGTCCAATTTTGTTTAAATTTGGCACAAGTATAGTACATTATGGCATACAAATGCACCCCACTTTATTTTGCGATCTGATCAAAGATGGCCAACTGGTAGACTAGCGGCCATTTTAGTTGTAAAAAAAACCTGATATTGAACCTATCAGCAGGATACAAAACGTAAATTATTCAGCATTGCGGAGGTATGCTCCTTACAAAGTGCCGTTCTAGTTCTCCTTGTTTTCAGAATTTTTTACAAATCAAATATGAAAAACCTAAATGTAGCAAGTCAATTAGTATTCAAGTCCTTTGCTATGACACTCAGGTGCATCCAATTTCCTTTGATCATCTTTGAGATGTCTCTACAACTTGATTGGAGTCCACACTTGGCCAATTCAATTGATTGGACATGATTTAGAAAGAAACACACCTTTCTATTTAAGGTCTCACAGTTGACAATGCATGTCAGAGCAGAAGCTCTACCACGATGTCCAAGGAACTGTTCCTATAACTCCAAGATATAATTGTGAGGAGGCATACAGTAGATCTGGGGAAAGGTATAAAACAATTTCTAGAATCTAGAGTGTTGAAAGTTCCCAAGAGCACAGTGAGCTCCATCATTAGGAAATGGAAAGAATATGAAACGACCCAGACTTTTCCAAGAGCTGGTTGTCCGGTCAAACTGAGCAACCAGGCAAAAAGGACCTTGGTCAGGGAGATGGCCAAAAAACGCAATGGCCACACTGACAGAACGACAAAGTTCCTTGGCTGAGCTGGGAGAACATACCGGAAGGACAACAGTCTCTGCAGCACTTCACAAATCTAGGCTATATGGGAGAGTGGCCAGATGGAAGCCACTCCTGAGAAAAAAGCACAATTTCTAGAGTGGTTCTAATATGCTTTTGCTCCAGAGGGCATCCCGATATATATGTGGAGTTTGCCAATGCTGGTTGTCAGGCCAGTGCATTGGCACGTAAAAGACTGAGAGCACAAGGCAAAATATTCTGTGGTCTGATGAGAGGAAAATTAAACTCTTGGGCCTGAATGCAAAGCACTGCATCTGGCAAAAACCAAGCACAACTCATCACTGATCTACCAACATCCTTACAGTGAAGCATGGTGGTGGCACCATAATGCTATGGGGATGCTTTTCAATGGCAGGGACTGGGAGACTTGTTAGGATTGAAGGAACAATGAATGGAACCAAATACAGGAAAATCCTTGAGGAGAGTGGCAAAGACCTTAGACTGTGGCGACGAATTACGTTCCAACAGGACAATGACCCCAAGCATACAGCCAAAGCAACACTGGAATAGCTTTAAAACAAGAATGTGAAAGTCATTGAGTGGCCCAGCCAAAGCCAAGACTTGAATACTATTGAGAATATGTGGAAAGACTTGAAGATTGCTGTTCGCTGACACTCCCCATTCATCTTGACAGAGCTAGAGCAAAGCTGCAAAGGAGAGTAGGAGAATCTCCCCAAATCCAGATGTGCAAAGCTGATACAGACATACCCAAGAAGAGTCAAAGCTGTAATTGCTGCCAAAAGAGCTTCTAAGAAGTATTGAATCAGAGGGTTGAATACTTATGTAAATGAGATATTTCTGTTTTTCATTTTCCATATCTTTGTAAAAATTTGTAAAAACACGTTTTCACTTTGTCCTCATGGGGTATTTTGTGTAGATCGGTGACAAAAAAATTAATTTAATCCATTTTAAAATCAGGCTGTGACAAAAAATGTGAAAAGTCAAGCGGTGTGAATACTTTCTTAAGGCACTGCATATATACCTTACTTCTTTTTTCTTCTTCACAAAGTTTTATTCATGATACTGTAGACTTCTGGAATGGCAACAACCCCACTGTTTTTCAAGGAACTATCATGAGGCATTAACTTAGTCATATGCTCCCAATCTCATAAACATCACTGTGGTCAGTTTTTCGATTTTCAAAATCAAACCTCAGGAAAATGTCGCTGATATGTATATTGCTATGTCATTGCATAGCACCAAGCGTATATTGCTATGCATAGCGTATATTGCTATGTAATGGTGACCATGATGAAATATAGGATATTAAAAGTATTTGAGAATCAATTTTGAGAAAAACAATAAATATTTGTGGTATCTTGTGCAGAGTGTGGCATCTCCTGTGTTGGGTGAGAATACATGCAAATTGATGTGTGTGTGTGTGTGTGTGTGTGTGTGTGTGTGTGTGTGTGTGTGTGTGTGTGTGTGTGTGCGTGCGTGTTTGTGTGTGTGTGTGTGTGTGTGCGAGTGTGTGAGCTTGACCTGACTGTAGTTTTTGGTATTATTCGATGCTCGTACAAATTCTGGTGCATCGGGGGGCATCAGATAGCGATACTTAGTATCTTCCCAATTTTTTTTGTACAAAACCTGGAGGCAATAATAAAATGGTGGGGATGGAGGGAGCATAAACGATAAATAAAAACAAAGCATCAATCAGACATGCACATTTTTATTTCAAAGACGTTTTTTCCAAAAAAGGTGAAGAGTGGTATCACCTTAAAGCCAAAAGTATATTGCAATTGATTTGAACTACTTGTACTTATTGTCCTTGCTATGGTATCATTACCCTCCAAACCATGACCCTTGCACTTGATTCTAAAAACAAAATCAAACAAATCGATCTGAGTTAGAATTGCTGTTTTACCATACAAAACAACTGCATGTGCAAACCAATGAAAATGTCATTTTTTTTTTTTTTTGACTACATAGAGGACTGTTAACTCCTGCCTGCCACCACAACTAAATTGTGTAGACGCAGGAGACTGTCAAGAGATGATCGAATTTAAGTGACTTATAATGGTATAAATGGGCACCAGGCAGGCTGTTTTACAGTCTTTTATCAGCAGATTTTGAGAGAGGCAGATAGATTGCTCACACAGCTAGCTGATAGACCTCAAAATTGGTGGCCAAAGTGACCAATGCCACACAAAATGGAAGACTCATCAATTTAATTAATAAATCACAATATAAATTAAACAACTTCATATGTTAGCTGTGATTTATCATCTAAGGTAATCAGAAATCGTCTTGGAAGTCATGGTTTGCCAGCATGACACCATGACACCCTTTATTCGAAGTATGAATCATCACAATCATCATCATCAGATTTAATATAATTAGACAATCCGATGTGGATAGCAGAAAGCAAGATAGGCCAATGTGTTGTGGTATAATAAATCAAAGATTCATCATGCTGCTGCCTCATCGAATCTCAATAAGAATCTACACCCCAACCCTACATCCCCATCCCGCTCCACCTCCTTTATCCACCATGTACACACCAGCTTGTACATCCCCACCGTCATGCTTCCCCCCTCTCCCACCACTCCCTGCCCCCACATACCCTCTCCCAGTGCCTTTTACTGTGCATATGTGTAAAAATTATGCTTTTCAATGAATCACTTCCAAACTAGAGATAAAATGAAATAAATAAAAAATTCTGAGTGGGCCCCAAAACATTTTATCCATTTGTCAGTGAATTATTATCTATATTTTTAGTAGTGTACCACAAAACTGAATGGCAATTGGACCAGTTCTCATCGGCCTGTAAGTGATTATTGATTTACACATCTCAAGCCGCATCTCTGATGTACCAGATTTTTAGAGGATGAAATGCTAACAGACTTGGTTTGCGGCACAGTGTGATTGTTTTATATTTCTTGGGAAATGAGTAATGGGAAGAATTTATGGTGACTCAATTTTGTTGAATAAAAGACATTATTATAATTATGTTTTTAAAAAAACAATGTGAGCATCCACATGTAAACCAGTCACAATTAACAAATGTTAAAAATAGAGGACTGGAAGAAAACAGAAATAAAAAATAGAGGACTAGTAAGGGAAGTAAACATGAATAAATATCAGCAGCAGCTAGAGTAAGATTCCAGGATACAAATGAAGGACCCAGATACCTGTTGGGCCAAGTGTCACAAATCATGTAGAGTACCTCGCTCAATAGCTGTCCTACTTTCTTGGCATGCTCCACATCACGTGATGTATTGTCCACATGACACATTGTTCTGCCAGCCTCCCCGTCCTTCTTGTACTTAACCTGGAATTGAGCAAATGTGCTGAGGTCAACGACATCAAACTGATGTTGATGTTAAATAAAGCTGATGGACTGCATATTACTCAACCTGGATACTTCTGAAAGACACAAATATTTTTGAGGTATATTCTAGGTGTTTTTGGTACGAGTATCGTGGTTGAACAATATCTTCTGGAAATGCAGCATATATGAACTGATGATGGTGTTGACTTATGTAGGCCTAATAACTTCATGTGCATCATTGATCAGTGCCTTTCCAAAATATCATGAATACCCACATTTTCACATTATAGAATTTCCCTGGATATGGGACAGCAAAGATTATTATTATATAATCGACCATATTTTACCCACAGTCTATTTGAGCTTAAAGTATAACATTTTAGTGCAGTTCGTCTTTGGCACGAAACATGCTGAGAACAAACAGGACTCAAATGACATTTTGCCATTTAAGTGAGGACATTTATGGTTAAAGGTGTCATATACATAGAAACAGAATATGAGAACGACATTGGCCTGTAAATGCATATAGTATCCATTTGAAGTTCCATGAGTTGAATGTCACAAAAATGAAGCCTGGAATTTTATCAACCATGATCCCAGGCTCAGAATTATCTGTTTCTCAGAAAGTGCAAAGCCATTGATTGGTGAAACTTCCAGTGCAGTGAACCTAAGCTAATGAACAATGCAATGTGTTCCTCACAAAAGTGTAAATGGTTCACATATAGTGAAATGCAGAACGATATGGGCCTCGAAGATCTAAAGCAAGTTAACGAAACATAGGGAAAGGGCATTCAGCAAATCTCACCTGTGCTATACTCAAATCTCGGCACTATTGACACTCGAACAGTGCTTTCTACATATGTGCCACATGGTGGTGATGGGGGAAGGAGGAGATAGATAGAAGGAAGGAAGGGATTTGAGAGATAAAGAAGAGAGTGGTGGGATTGGGAAATTGGAAGAAAATATTGAGAAGAGGGGAAGAGCAATGAGGTACAGAACAGATAAGACACCTCTCTTCACAGATATGGAGACCAGTTGGGCAGGGATTGAACTGGCACAGGCCACAGGTTCACAAAGTAATAGGGCTTTTAATCCGACATAAATTATAATCAGGCCTAATTCTTCGAAACGATTTTGTATTCGTTCAACGATATAAGATAGAATTTTTTTTCTTGGCAACTCCTATGTCCTTCACGAAAAAGTTCAAATGAAATATGACTTGCATGTTGTCTTTGTACAGTATGACTTATCTAGGACATCGGTCTTCCATCAGGATTAGGGTCGAATTTGATTTCTTCATGATCATATTTTTTAGGTGTTAATATCCAGAAGTGAAATTGTTAAGACAAGAAGACTTACTTACATCTTCATCACAGATCTTGCAATGAACTACATCAGAAGAAACCTCTCTTTCTCCAGCTAATAGTTTGTGCTTACATGTGATAAGGTGTTTTCTCTAATAAAAAAATTTGTACATCTACAGTCATGTGAAAAAGTAAGTACACCCCATGTAAAGTTTTGACTTTTTCAACATATTTCAACATACAGCTATTTGATCTTCATTTCAACAATATTGATAGATAAAGGTGATATAATATAACAAATATCATGAAACATTTACATTTTGTAGTCCATTGTATAATTTAAATAAACCTCAATGCAAATTTCACATGTGGAAAAAGTAAGTACACCCTTGGCTCTCGTAGGTGATATTGCCCCCTTTGGCAGAAACAACCTCAAGTAGGCGTTTCTTATAACTGTCTACCAGTCTCTGACATCGACTGGGAGAAATTTTTGCCCACTCCTCCATGCAGAATTATTTCAGCTGTGCGATGTTTGAGGGGTTTCTTGCATGCACAGCTTGTTTCAAATCCCCCCCACAACATCTCGATGGGATTTAGATCTGGGCTTTGACTTGGCCATTCCAGAACCCTCCATTTTTTCTTTTCAGCCATTCCTTGGTGGATTTACTGGCATGTTTACGGTCATTGTCATGTTACAAGATCCACCTTCGGTTGAGCTTCAACTTTCCGACAGATGGCTTCACATTATCCTCAAGCACCCTCTGGTACAATGAAGAATTAATAGTGGATTCTATAATTGTGAGCTGCCCAGGCCCTGATGCAGCAAAGCTGCCCCAAACCATAATATTTCCACCACCATGCTTTACAGTTGGTATCAGGTTCTTGTGGTCAAATGCTGTCTTTGGTTTTTGCCAAACATGTCTTCTGGTACTGTGGCCAAATAGCTCGACCTTTGACTCATCTGTCCAGAGCACATTGTTCCAGAAGTGCTGGTCTTGGCCTAGGTGTTCATTGGCAAACTTTAGTCTTGCCCCGATGTTCTTTCTGGACAGCAAAGGTTTCCTCCTGGCATACCTCCCATGTAGATCAAATTTGTGCAGCCGCTTTCTAATGGTAGACCTGTGCACTTTGACATCAACAGTGGCAAGAGCTACCTGTAGGTCCCGTGATGACATTCTTGGGTTCTTGGAGACGTCTTTCAGCATCTTGCGGTCTCCTCTCGGGCTGAACTTCCTGGGGCGGCCTGGCCTGAACAAGTTGGCAGTTGTTTGGAATCTTCTCCACTTGTAGATGATCTTCCGGACAGTCGAATGATTGATTTCAAATTGTTTGGAGATCTTTTTAAATCCCTTCCCAGACTCGTAGGCATCTATAACCTTCTTTCTGAAGGCCTCAGAGAGCTCTTTTGATCGAGGCATGGTGACGCCGCACACTTCAACAACAAAGAGCAAGCCAAACTAAATGTCTGAGGTTTAAATAAGACAGATTCATCCAAGATCCTCTCTAACAATGTTCTAATCATTTGCACCTGAGCTGGTGCACCTGATTCTAATTTTAGGTATTTGAAGTAGTGATAAATGTAGGGGTGTACTTACTTTTTCCACATGCAAAATTTGCATTTATGTTTATTTAAATTATACAATGGACTACAAAATGTAAATGTTTCATGATATTTATTATATTTTATCACCTTCATCTATCAATATTGTTGAAATGAAGATCAAATAGCTGTATAAAAACCACCGTTTAGAGGCCATTTTTCCCCGCAAAGCGGGGGTTGGCCTTTTCGGGGACCGTGGTAGTTGTTGTTTTTTGGTCCCCTTTTTGAAGCAATGTTTTACGGCCGGATGCCCTTCCTGACGCCAACCCTTTTTGCCGCCTTCAACGACAAACAGGGAATTACCAGTGAACTGGTACTCAATTAGCCGACCTCGGAAGGATGACAGGTTGAGTCAACCCCCCTGGCATTAATTCGGTGATCGACCGAGATTCGAACCCAGGATCTCTAGGATCCTAAGCCGGCACCCTAGCCGCTAGCCCAACACCAGGGATTTATCTGTATGTTGTATGTTGTTGTATGTTGAAATAGCTGTATGTATATTGAATAGCTGTATTATTGTTCAAATACAACAAATCAAATAGCTGTATGTTGAAATATATTGAAAAAGTCAAAAATTTACATGGGGTGTACTTACTTTTTCACGTGACTGTATATCACAATCATGACTATGAACGTGTTTTGAATGAAGATCCTACTAAGCAGTTCGTAATTCGTGTTTGTGTGCGAGAAGGTGTTTTCTATATACAGACTTGGCATTTAATATGGAATATTTTTTTTGTGGGGGTGAACTTACTTTTCAAGATGACTTAGAACCAAAAGTTCATTGGAATTATGTTGAAATTATTCTAGATTTTGTTAATGTGACCTTTAAAAGAAACAAAAACCACATTTGACATTTCGAAGCAAATAAATTGATCCTTGAAAGTGATGTAAACTGATATCGAACTCAATTCACGGACAGTACTGCGTTAAACTTCTGTACGTTTTCCAGAAGTATCTCTTTATTTTGCACATTAGCCAAATTTTTTTTCAACAAAAACAAAAGCTAAATTATGACTGGGATTACGGACAGTAAAATTACAGTTCAGTACTTCGTGTAACCCCCACGAGCATTCAGGAGAGCACGTACACGTCGAAGCATGCTGTTCACGACATTTGCCAAGGTTTGGACAGGAATCGCATGCCATGCAGTGACAATAGTCTGCTGCAATTCACGCACAGAGGTAGGCTGCTGGTCCAAGTGGTCGATTTGACGCATTAATTCTGCCCACAAGTTCTCTATAGGATTCATGTCCGGGGACATGGCAGGCCACTCCATATGCTCTACACCACGTTCAGCAAGAAAGTGTTGGATCATGCGAGCACGATGAGGCCGTGCATTGTCATCTTGGAAGACAAAGTTTCCTCGAAAGGCTGCACGAGCCTGCACGAGGAAGCAATGTTTCTTCCAGAATGACCCTGTACTTGAACTGGTTCAGGTTTCCATTCAGAACAACTAGGTCAGTTTTGCCCCCTGCATGAAAAGCAGCCCAAATGGTCACCCCACCACCTCCGGCTTGGACTCTTGGCACTATACAATCTTCGTTGTGGGCTTCGTGCACTTGTCTGCGCACTCGGACGCGGCCATCTTGACGATAGACCAGAAATATAGACTCGTCACTGAAGGTCACGTGATTCCAGTGTCCTGGCTGCCATTGACGGTGCTCTCTGGCCCACTGCAATCGGCGCTGGCTGTGTTGTCTGGTCAGGCGTGGCTTTCTCAGGGGACGCCTGGCACGATAGCCTGCTTGAACCAGTCGTTGGTTGACTAGCCTTCTGGATACAGGTACATTTGTCAGTTGCTGCCACTCAGCCCTAAGCCAATTAGCTGACTTGGTACGGCCATTGCAGACTAACCGGTGCAGCTGGCGATCCTCTCTCCTTGTGGTTCTGCGTGGACGTCCTGGCCTCGGTATTGGAGTAGGGACACCCCTCTGAGCATTTCGTTTCAGGATCTTTGACACCTGACCTTGAGTGATGCCATACTGCCGAGCAATAGCACGCTGCTTCATGCCAGAATTTCGTAAAGCCACCACTCCATGACAAACAGCATTGTCAAGTTGACGGACCATCTCCAGAGGAAGCGGAAATAACTTTTGTAGATGTGCAGCAGTTGTTTTCCACTAATACAGAACGCAACAACCCTTATATACCCGATTGTGAAGCCAATCGTCAAATGTACATGTCCTTACATTTTGTCATGCCACCTGTGATATTATCCTGTTATTGACTTCTTGCTGCGAAAGACAATCAGTGACATGGTTCTTTCAACAAAGACATCACCGAAGGGTAAAATAAACTCACCAGATTGATATACTGAGTTCAGAAAGTAAACCCAAGTCAAGAAAAAAAAAATATTCCATATTAAATGCCAAGTCTGTATATAATACGAGCAGGGGTAATAATAATAATAATAATAATAATGCATTTATTTTATATAGCGCTTTTCAGGAAGCCCAAAGACGCTTTGACAGAGTGCAAAACATAATGCATAGCAAAACATAAAAACAATTGCAAAAAAAAAAGAATCAATAGGGAAATATTCAAAGCACAAAGGAGGGAGAAGGAGAGGAGATAGTCAGGGGTTAGATGCTGTGGGTTAAATATTGAATGCAGTGTTGAACAGGTGGGTCTTGAGTGATGTTTTGAATGTGGTGAGTGAGGAGGAGTCTCTGATGGTGTGAGGTAGCGAGTTCCAGAGGGTGGGAGCAGCGATGGAGAAGGCCCTGTCCCCCCAGGATCTAAATTTGGTCCGGATGGGGGGGGGTCAGGAGGTTGGTACCAGCAGAGCGGAGGTTGCGGGTGGGAGTGTGTCTGGAGAGGAGGTCAGCCAGGTAGGATGGGGCCAGGTTATGGAGGGCTTTGTAGGTCAAGAGGAGGATTTTGTACTGGATTCTCTGGGAGATGGGGAGCCAGTGAAGCTTGTAAAGGACGGGGGTGATGTGGTCACGGGTCCGGGAATGGGTGAGTAGACAGGCAGCGGAGTTCTGAATGTATTGGAGTTTATTGGTGATTGTTGAGGGTGAACCATAAAGGAGGCTATTGCAGTAGTCCAGACGGGAAGTGATGAAGGCGTGGATGAGGGTTTCTGCAGCCACGGAGGAGAGGGATGGACGGAGACGGGCGATGTTTTTCAGGTGAAAGGAGGCTGTCTTTGTGATTTGTTTAGTGTATTTGTCGAAGGAGAGGGTTTGGTCAAAGATGATGCCAAGATTCCGGATGTGAGGGAAGGTGGATACTGGGAAACCGTCGATGTTGAGGGCAAAGTTATGGGTGGACTTGGTGAGCGTTTTGGGGCCAATGATGATTATTTCAGATTTATCACAGTTAAGTTTGAGGAAGTTGATTTGAAGCCAGGATTTTATTTCAGTGATGCAGTTTGTCAGGATAGAGTGGGTGGCGGTGGAGATGGACTTGGTGGAGATGAAAAGCTGGATGTCATCGGCGAAGCAGTGGAATTGGAGACCATGACGGCGGATTAAGTGACCGAGGGGGGACAGGTAAAGGATGAAGAGGAGGGGGCCAAGAACTGAACCTTGGGGGACACCTTGGGGGACGGGAGCAGTGGGGGATTTGCAGTTATTGATGGAGATGAACTGACGTCTGTCAGAGAGGTATGATTTAATCCAAGAGAGGGCAGTGCCGGTAATGTTAAAGGTGGTTTCAAGTCGGGTGAGGAGGATGGTGTGATCGATGGTGTCAAAGGCGGCGCTGAGGTCGAGGAGGATGAGAATGTTGAGGTTGCCAGCGTCAGAGGAGAGGAGAGGTCGTTGGTGATTTTGAGGAGAGCAGTTTCAGTACTGTGGTTGGAGCGGAATCCGGATTGGAATGTTTCATACAGGTTATTGGCAGAGAGGTGATGTTTGAGTTGAGTGGCTACAGCGCGTTCCAAAACCTTTGACAGAAAGGGTAGTTTGGAGATGGGTCTGAAGTTATTTAGGGTGTCAGGGTTTAGTCCAGGATTTTTCAGAATGGGGGTAACAGCAGCAATTTTGAGGGATGGTGGGACGATGCCTGTAGACAGGGAGGAGTTTATTGTTGCAATGATAAGTGGAGAGAGAGCAGGAAGGGAGGCCTTGACAAAGCTGGAGGGGATGGGGTCAAGAGTGCAGGTGGCAGTTTTCATTCCGATGAGGAGTTCAGAGAGGTCAGTAGGGGAGACTGGGGAGAATTGAGACAGGGGATGGCAGGATAAGGGGGGGCAGGTGGTTTGAGGGGGAGCGGGTGCGGCGGTGGTCAAGCTGTTGTAGATGTTTTCAATTTTGCGTTGGAAGAATGAAAGGAAGGAGATGCAGTTGTCTATTGTGAATGACTGGGTGGTGGTGTTCAGGGGGCTGAGGAGTTTGTTTATTGTAGAGAAGAGTGCTTTTGGGTTTCCGGAGCCAGAGTGGATAATTTGAGAGTAGTAGGCGGAGCGGGCGCGGGAGAGGGTATCTTTATAGTGTTGTATGTGGTCCTTGTAGGCCTGGGAGTGAACTGTGAGACCTGTTTTATTGCGGAGTCTTTCAAGTTGGCGAGCACGAGTTTTCATCAGGCGGAGTTCAGGGGTAAACCAGGGAGCAGAATGGGTGAAAGAAACTGTTTTGGTTTTTATAGGCACAAGTTGGTCAAGGCAGGAGGAGAGAGTGTGGTTGTAGTAGTCAGTGAGGTCAGAAGGGGTGTGGAGGTCAACGAAGGGAGAAGTGGACATTTTTTCAGAGGGTCGATGAGAATGAGGTAGGTGAAAGAGCGTTTAGCTTACGGAAGTTGATAGTGCGATAATGCCTTGGTGCTGGGGTGGGGATGTTGATGGTCAGAGTGATGGCTAGGTGGTCAGAGAGAGTGAGGTCGGAGCCAGAGAGATGGTGCAAAATTAGTCCAGTAGAGCAGACAAGGTCCAAAATGTGACCACGGTTATGGGTAGGAAAGTTGACATGTTGAGTGAGGTTAAAGCAGGTGAGTAAATCAGTGAAGTCAGTGGTTAGCGTGGAGTCAGTGGAGTCCATGTGGATATTGAAATCACCAAGGAGGAGGATTGAGGGGGAGAGGGAACATAGCTGGGTCAGAAAGTTTGACTTTGAAAGAAAAGAAAGAAAGAAAGAAAGGGTACCTTGACTATTTTTTTTGTGAGGGCCTAAAACACTTCCCAACACCCACAAAGGAATCGAGTCGGGTATCATTTAATCTTACATTTCACAAAGCGACAAAGAGTTTGGCACGATAGAGCGATTAAAAAAAAAAACACAAGACCAAAAGTCTAAGAGAGGCGTAGCGGACCTTGTTTGATACTTTAGTTGAAGACGATAGTATGACCTGGGTGGAGATACCAGTTAGCAAATAATATAAGTATTATATTATTTTGAAGCACTGTAAGTCACTAAGCTGTCTGTCACCATGCAAGTGAAGAGATTGCATTGAGAGACTGGTTTATTCTATATGTTTTGAGTTAACAATGAACCAACCATACACTGCTTCAATCCAGTAACTTTGCAGTTACGACAAAGGGATTGCAGTGTTAGGATTATATTTACTATATTATTATTAACGTTATTATTATTATTATTATGAAAATGATACTACTGTATTAAGAAACCTGGACTAATTTGTTGGAAGCAGCCTGAAAGTGAGGCATGAAGGCATGAAGCCTAAGGCCTATACGTAGTGTCATTGGAAGACCCGTAACGCCGATGCTTTCGATATTTGATGGTCATTTCAATAATCGGTTTGTTTGCGTTTCATACTGAATGAAAAACGTTAAGGTAGAGAATGCAGATTATGACATATGACAGGTTTGACGATATGTTCGGCCTAAATACATACATATATGTACATATATGTACATATATATATATATATGTATATATATATATATATATATATATATATATATATATATATATATATATATATATATATATATATATATAGTTGCGGTTTTGAGTTTTGTACAATAAAGGTTAAATTTCCCTCTCATAGTTTAGTCACACAAAGCCTGGTGTTGTCTTAGCGGTTAGGGTGCCGGCTTGGGATTCTAGGATCCTGGGTTCGAATCCCGGTCGATCGCTAAATGAACACCAGGGGGGTTTACTCAGCCTGTCATCCTTCCGAGGTCGGCAAATTGAGTACCAGCTTGCTGGGATAGATGATCCCGGTGTGTACCCCGGTTTTGAATAGGTACACCGTATCCCTGCGCATCGTAAGAGGCGACGAAGGGTTGGCGTCAGGAAGGGCATCCGGCCATAAAAACACTGCCTCAAACAGGGAACCATGATTGTCATGGGGCCCGCAAGGCTAACCCCTGCTCTGGCGGGGAAAATGGCCTTAAAACGATCATTCATTCATTTCATTCAGTTTAGTCACACAAACAACACGTAGCCTCGCGATAGTTCAGTTATTTCATAGTATGTGTGAGAATAGTCCTTTTCCTGTGTTAGTTTTGCGTTGAGTAGAATAATGAGAGTAGGTCCTTTTCATACTTCCATTGCCTTATGCCGACTTACGCCTCTTTGTGCTGCCTTTGGCTTTTTGGCGCGAATTAACATGAGGCAGTCCTATCAGGTCGGGTCGGGACCGAATGAGGACGGCGAAGAAGCCGACGGTAAGCGCAAGCTGCCAATCAGGGCTCAAAGGGTGTGGCTGCGGCAATGCGTCACAGGGCGTGGTTGGAACGTTCGAGAAGGCTCAGGGCGTGTCCATATAACCCGTTGCGCAAAGCCCCCAAGGGCAGTTGAGTTGGAGGAGCCAGTGAAGTTCGGAGCAGGAGTTGAGTGCGGAGAGGTTTGAGTATTGATGAGAGTTACGAGATCGGAGAAAGACGCGCATGAACCAAGGATAAGCGCTCCTATTAAAGTGGACGCTCGATTGAGCTTGAGGCTGAGCCTCTATTGCATTGGGTTACGCGAGTGATAGCGCGCTGGTTACTAAACGCGCTGTGGAACCGCCCAGCCGCACTGAGAGACGCGTACATTCCTTCCCGCCTTCCTGCCTCATCTGCTGCCTTTTGTTCGAGAGAAGCGCTGCGAGGATCTTTTCCACCACCTGCTTCCCATCTTCGCGGGACGTGCTGGGACCGTGGAGAGCATGTCGGGCCGCTGTTCCTGGATGACAAAGGCAACGCGTGGACACCATTCTACCTGCAATTCCCCTGTGTGAGTGTGATCGGGCCCGTGTCTGGGGATTAAGCATAAGACTGATTAAGTTCTGCACTGTGTCTGCTTTCTACCGACTTGTACATAAGTGCAAATAATAATTAAATTGTGTTATTCCTTTTATTCGACCGTCTTGTGTTTTCCATCATTGACTAAGCGTGGTACGAATAGAACCGCTCGAATCGGGGTCCAATACTAGAAAACTGCACGGACCACGTGGTACGCAATCCGCTCGGTGTACTCAATTTACACGTGGCTCGTGCGAGGCTTGGTTCCCAACTTCCGTGGTGGCACAGGTATTTAGGTACGTGCGAGACTTGGTCCCGAAACCCTACCTTGCGTTTGCCCGGAAGAGGCGTTTCAGGTCTCGGTTACGCCGGCCCAGAAAGAACAAGGGGCTTAATCCCCCTTTGGTAAGGGTAGGAAGGGCGGCGGAAAACTGTAATAATTGGTAGTCAGGAGTGGGGATTTGGAACCCCGGACAAAATTTTTTGACACCAAAATTCTCCAAATTGCGAGCGGACGAAATTTAATTTAAGATCCAAATTTTGTATTCGTACCATGGCTAGCCAAGACGGTCGAATGCCGGTGGGGGTAGAAGACGAGGTAGAGGTAGAATTGATGACCCAGGACCCACAGGAAGGGTTGGTAGAAGAGGAGGAAATTGATGAGGGGGCGGTAGCTGGCGAAGAAAATGGCGGCGCCTCGCACGTGGCCGCGGCAGCCGAGCCCGCTGTGCGACCCGGGTGCAACATTGAATTATACCTAATTCAACTAATGGCAAAAATGGACGTCCAAGAGAATAAATTGAAGGAAATGGGTGATAAATCCACCAGGGACATAAAAGAAATGGGGAGCAAGATGGATACCCAGGGGAACAAATTCACCAAGGAAATTAACAAAGTGGGTGTTCAAATGACTAATCAAATAGAGGAAATGAGGGTGGCGTCGAAGAAAGAAATAAAAGAAATGGGGGAGGACATAAGGCGCGGGCTGAGCGGGGAGGTCGCATTGGTACGCGACGAGGTGAAGCAGTGCGAGGAGCGAGTGGAGAGGGAGTTGAGGAAGAGTACGACCAGATTACATGGGGGTATAGAGGAATTGACTCGGGGGGTAGAAAAGCTGACGGTGGGACAGCAGGAATTAAGGGAGCAAGTGGGAAAGAATACTGACGTGATAGGGGGGCTGAAAGCAGCACAAAAAGAAATGAAGAGGGAATTAATAGCGACAAAGAAGGAATGTCAGATGGTGCACGAGGGGCTGACAAAAAGGATAGATGACGTGGTAGAAACGTTGGGGACGAGGGAACGAGAGGTTAGGACACATATAGAGATGACCAGGGTGGTCTTAGAAGGAGAAATTGCGGGGGTGCACCGGGAGATAGAAGGGGTGAAACAAAAGTTAGAGGAAGTAGAAGAAGGGATGAGTGAAATTAAGAAGAGACGGAGGGAGACTAAAAAAGAAATAAAGGAGGAGGTGATGGAATATGTGCAAGGTCTGTGTTCACATCGTGATGACGTGCTTGCTGACCAAATAAAAAGTTTGCAGGTGGCGGAGGAGAAGCGAGGAGGAAGAAACTCAGAGGTGAGTGGCGACAATGGCGGAAATGTGTTTGGTGTGAGGGGAGGTTCGACGAGCTTGGGGGTTGGAATAGACACAGGCGTTCGTGAAAGGCCGATGGTAAGGTGTGCGACCGTTCCAGAGTGCGTGGAGAAAGAGTGTGCGCATGGGTGTCCGATGATGGGGTGTGCGAAAGGTGTTTGGGCACCATGGTGTGCGAGTATGGAATGGGTAGCGGGTTGCGAAGAGGCGGCCCAGACATCGACACCAACCGGGGTAGTCTTTAGAGGGACGGGGGACGCACGCGAGCCCCCAGGAGGTAGTGTACAATGGGGGGCCCGAACGGTTCGGCCCCGCGTTAACCCCGCAGGGAGCGGCGCACGGGGTCCGACCATCGGGCGGCCATAAGGTTCCGCTCGTGCCGTATGACGGAAAGAGCGATTTGAGGGCGTATCTGGCGCAATTCGACCACGTGTGTAGGGGTAACGGTTGGAACCCGGACGAAGGTGGGGTACACCTCGTGGCAGCCCTCCATGGCGCGGCGGCGGAGGTCCTGACGGCTTTACCACCGGGTGCTATCACCTTGCCGGACCTCCGTGCAGCCCGAATTAATCATTTCGGCGTGGAACAGCAGAGCGAGCTTGTTAAAGCTCAGCTCGCAGTGCGAAAAAGGAAGCCCCAGGAGACCATCGGGGAGTTAGTCAACGACATTCGCCGCACAGTAGGGATAGCACACGCGGACATGGCCGCGACCTACCAAGAGAGCTTGGCGCTGGACCATTTCATCCAGGCCTTCCCGGACCCCGAGCTTCGGCAACAGCTCGCCATGTGGCGCCCGCAGACCCTGAGCGAGGCGGCCGACGCTGCGGCCCGTTGGGAGGCAGCGAGGCCCCTGGCCCGGGGGAGCGAGCGCCACGCAATGGCGGTGAGACAGGTAGGGCCCGTGGCTGGTGGCGGGCCCCTGAGAGGGTCCGCCCCCGAAAGGGGCCCGGACCTGGAGGACATGGTCCGGAGGCTTGTGGACCAGCGCCTAGTGGGATCTGGACCATGGCAGGCGGCTCCAGCGGTGGCACACAGTCGGCCACGGACAAATGCCCCAATTAGGAATTACAGGGGGGGGCAATTTGGAATTCCGGAGGCAAGCACCTTACCAGGTGCGGTGGTATAATTGTAGCCGGGTGGGTCACCGTGCGTGGGAGTGCTGAGCCCCGCGCCGGGACGGACCCCGGCAGCCGGGACCATCAACTCCGCCTCGAACGGGTCGGACTAGCCGACCCCAGACACCCCCCCCCGCCAGGGCCCGGGAAACTAATAGGTGCCGAGCATGCAGGGCCGTGTTCGGCAGTAGGGGATGGAGAAGAGCCCTCATTGACGCGACAAGTCATCTATTGTGGCCAAATTGGTACAGGTAGCTTGACAATTCGGTGCAAAATTGCCGGCGTGGGGGTAGATGCCGTAGTGGACACAGGAACTAGCGCCACGATCATCAGCCCTGTGGTCCTTGATTCGAGTGCAGACGGCTGGGATAAAATCCAGCGTCTGGAAAATCATAGTTTGCAGCTGGCTACCGGGGTAACGGCCCCCATCATAGGGCATGATTTTGTAACCCTCAATTTGGGATAGGTAAAGAGGGAGATGGAAGTTTGGGTGGCGGAAGAGTGCGACCCATGCCTAATCGGGCTGGATCTGTTGACTGCCAGCGGTTGTAAAATCGATTTGTGCCGGGGGACCCTGCAAGTGGGAATAGATGAGCTGCCATTGGACGGGGTGAGCACGGCCGAAAGGACGGAGCTGGAGGCTTCTGAGGCCGTGACCATTCCCCAAAGGCCCGAGGCCATAGTGCCGGCCCAATGGCTAGCTCGCCCAACCTGGCAGGAGTCCTGCGGCTTAGTCGAACCGGTGGCAGCGCAGTCCGTCCCGGGTTTAGCCGTGGGCCGCACCCTCATAAAAACAGACGGGCCGGTGGTGGCCGTCCGGGTAATTAATGTCAGTACAGAACCACGCACTATAGGACGGGTCACGAAGATAGCCGGCTGCACCCCAGTTAATGAAGTCACGGCAGTGAGGGACAAGAACATCCAGCCGAGCCGGTCCCGGAGGGAGTCTCTAGGAAATAGTAGGAATTGGCCCGATCCCATTTGTGAAATGGTAAACCGGAGTAGTGTAGAGTTGGAGGAGACCCAGCGGGAGGCCTTACACAAATTAATTGAAACCCATTTGGACATCTTCTCCTTGTCCTCCGAGGATATTGGACGTACGGGCCTGGTGAAACATCAGATCCACACCGGTGAGGCCCGGCCTATTCGTCAGCCCGCCCGACGGCTCCGTTGGAGCAAGAGGGAGGAAGCTGATGAGCAGGTAGAAAAAATGCTCAATGCAGGTATCATTGAGTCCTCGGGAAGTCCTTGGATGTCACCAGTTGTGTTGGTTAAAATGAGAGATGGGACCACGCGGTTCTGCATAGACTATCGCCAACTAAACAACGTGACACTCAAAGACTCATATCGCCTGCCAAGAATTGACGATACCCTCGATGCCGTTGCAGGCTCAAATTGGTTCTCAACCTTGGACCTCAAGAGTGGGTATTGGCAGGTGGAGATGGATAGGGCAGGGAAGGAGAAAACGGCATTTTCCACAGGTAAGGGGCTGTATCAGTTCACTGTGATGCCGTTTGGTTTGTGTAACGCCCCCGCCACCTTTGAACGATTGATGGAGCATGTGTTGGGCGGCATGCCATGGCAGTCATGCCTGGTGTACCTGGGTGACGTCATGGTGCATGCTAAAACATTTCCCCAGGCCATAGCTAATTTGGACCAGGTGTTTGGGTGCCTCAGACAGGCAGGGTTAAAGTTGAGCCCGAGTAAGTGCACTTTGTTTGCTAAAGAGGTGGCCTATCTAGGTCACGTCATTGGTCGCGAGGGGGTAAAAACAGACCCAGGCAAAATTACAGCAGTCGAGGAGTGGCCCGCACCACGTAACATCAAAGAGGTGCGGGGATTTTTGGGACTCTGCTCCTACTACCGGCGTTTTGTGGCAAAGTTTGCAGAGATGGCCTGGCCCCTTCACCGGCTTACGGAGAAGGGGACGAGGTATAATTGGACATGGGAGTGCCAGGAGACCTTCCTTGCATTGAAGGGGTGTTTGACATCTGCACCCATTCTAGCTTACCCCACTAGTGACGGGACATTTACCCTGGACACGGATGCAAGCCAGGAGGGATTGGGCGCGGTGTTGTTCCAGACACAGGGGGGCGTGGAGAGAGTGATCGCGTATTATAGTCGGGCCATGAGTAGGCCCGAGCGAAATTATTGCGTTACTCGTAAAGAGTTATTGGCTCTGCTGGCTGCCATGAGCCATTTCCATTCGTACTTGTACTGGCGGAAATTTCTGGTTCGAACTGACCATTCCTCCCTGCAATGGCTCCTCCGGTTCAAGGATCCGGAGGGCCAAATTGCAAGGTGGTTGGAAAAGTTGCAGCAGTACGATTTCAGTGTGACCCATAGGGCCGGAAGGGCCCATGGGAATGCCGACGCACTCTCTCGATGTCCTTGTTTGGGGGAAAATTGTAAATTTTGTGCGAGACACGAGGACAGGGAACAATTGGCAGACTCCACCCCTACCCTCGTAGTCCGTGCCACCCGGGCGAGAGGGCCAATCTTGCCACTAACCGCCGATGAGGAATTTGGAACTTTGGCTTGGAGCACGGCCCAGCGGGAGGATCCCGTACTGGGACCGGTGTACGGATGGGTTCGATTGGGAAGAATACCTAGTGGGGAAGAGGTCACCCCCCTCGGGGCGCCGACAGAGGCATATTGGGCTCAGTGGCAAACCCTGGAATTGAAAAATAACATCTTGTACCGCAAATGGGTAGAGATTCCCTCTGAGAAAACTTCCTGGCTGGTGATAGTCCCAGAGCAATTCAAGAACACCATTTTGCAGCAGGTTCATAGTACCCGCTCCGGCGGCCATTTGGGCAGAACAGACTACATCTCGGGTCCGCCGGAGGTTCTATTGGGTAAATATGGGGCGCGATATACAGGACTGGTGTCGGAGATGCGACGCCTGTACTGCTAAAAAGGGACCAGCACGGAGGATGAGGGCCCCCCTTCAATTACACCAGGTGGGGGCCCCCCTTGAGCGGGTGGCTATGGATATTCTAGGACCACTACCCCGCACCCGCCAAGGTAATAAATACATCCTCGTAGTTATGGACTATTTCACAAAGTGGCCCGAGGCCTATGCCCTCCCCAACCAAGAAGCCGGGGTGGTCGCACAGGCCTTCGTGGAAGGATTTGTATGTCGGCATGGGATTCCAGAGGAGCTGCACACCGACCAGGGTCGAAATTTTGAAAGCCAATTCCTAAAAGATGTGTGCAAGCTCCTGTCAATTAGAAAGACAAGGACAACGCCCTTAAGACCTCAATCTGACGGGATGGTGGAAAGGTTCAATCGAACCCTAGTCAAACAATTGGCACTATTTACCACCACCTGTCAGGACGACTGGGACGAACATCTCCCGTATTTGTTAATGGCCTACCGAACCAGCCAGCACGGGGCCACCGCATGTAGTCCAGCGTTGCTTATGTTCGGGTGGGAGTTGCGGGCTCCCGCCGACTTGCTATGCGGTCCCGTGCCAGAAACCCCTGATAGACCGCCGGGGGAGGGCTTTGGACGTCACCTGGAGGAAGGTATGGAGAGAGTCCATGCCTTCGCACGCCGCCAGCTTCAGCTGGCGGGTGCCAAGATGAAGCGCAGGTATGACCACCGGAGCCAGGGGAGTCAGTATTCTCCGGGGATGAATATTTGGTTCTTAAATCCCCGGAGGCAGAAGGGCAGGTGCCCCAAACTCACCTCGCCCTGGCAAGGGCCGGGGGTCGTCCTGGTGCAAATTTGTGACGTGGTCATTAAGATCAAGATAGGACCACGAGCCCTCCCTCGGATCGTCCATGCCGACCGAGTAAGACCCTACACAGGCGAACAGGCGCCCTCATGGATCGCCTTGGCCTTAGAGGCCGAGGCAGGACCCAGTACCTCCAATGACGGGGGCTCATAGTTTAGAGGACTGGGGGAAGTAGTGTTGGGGAATGGTACCCTGCGTGGAGGAATGGTAGTTTTACCATTCCTCACCAGGGCCCATGAGCATTAGATTAGGGGGATGGCAGTGACAGGCACATGGGGGGCCAACAATGGTTACCTCCATGGGGCACCGAAGCTAGCCGAGGGAGGGCTAGGATAATGATAGGGAACTAGAGGACTTTAGAGACATGAGATTTAAGTCGTGACATTGTACCTATAGTGGGGACGTAGGTGGATTAGAAGGATGATAATGACGAAGGGAAGTGCATAGTGTAAAGGGATGACAGGGAAGTACATAGTGTAAAGGGATGACGGGGAAGCACGAGTTTTAGGGGAAAAGCAGTTAGATAGATGATGCTGTGTGTGTGAGGAATTGTGTATTGAAAATAAATGGAGTTGTGTTTGAGGTGTATGGGGAAAAAAAGGTGTGTGAGAACAAAAGGTGTGCGAGACAAAAGGTGTGCGAGATAAAAGGTGCGAATTTGGTGTGTGAACACAAATAGTGAGTGAGCACAAAAGGTGTGCGAGAAAAGAGGTGTGCGACATAAATGGTGTGTGAAAGTAAAAGTGTGGAATGCTTGGTGTGGAATGAGTGGTGTGGAGTGCATGGTGCGAAGGATTGAATGGGGGAAGAGTGGAACCCATTCGCGGAAGCCTGGGGAGGGGGGGGGGGGGGGAGTGTAAGGCCAGGTAGAGGGCCTAGGCAAAATTTGTATGGATATTGACACCTGTGGTGCAGGTAGTGGCAAAGTAGTGCTTTGAAGGGTGCATGAGTATATGGAATGGCTGGGCGTGTGGTTTAATTGGTGCGTATGGTTATTGGGGCACTCCGCCACTGGTAGTTTGTCGGCCAGGTGAGGCCGGAGGTAGGCTCTGGGAGCCGGTTAGAGTAGTTGTGAGTTGTTGAGTGGGGCCCGAGGATCCAAAGGAAGGACCCGGGTAGCCCAATGCCAAGGTGGGCATCAGGGGGTAAAGTGCCAGGAGGGGCCTTCCCCAGTTTAGGTAGTCGCAGGAGCAGGTAAGCTCGGGTGGCGACTTCAGTGGCGGAGGGTGCGCAGGTAGTTGGACCTGCTAGTGGAGCCACATGACCCAGCCCCGAAATTGTGCAAGGGCACAGTATGAAAATTTGAGGGAGTGAGACCCAAATTTCATGGGCACCGCAGAGTGGGCAATGTGAATTCGGTTTTTAGAACCACATAGTTTAAAGATGGCCGATTGGCAGGGTACGACCCCGGGTAGTTTAAGAGTTAATGTCAGTTAGTGTAGTTAGAAATTGAGAAATTCCCTTCGCGCCATCCACAGCCATGCACCGAGGAGGACGAAGCTCCACACCAGGACCAAGTGAACTGTTTGAGTGTAAGACGCATCATGACGTAATGGGACATTGTGGTTGTTCCATTCCTTCCTTCCTGGGAGGGATTGGGAGACGAATTTATATTAGAGGGGGATATGGGAGACAAGACGTAGAGACGAATTTGTAAATACAAGGAAGGGCTAGAGTAGTGTAAGCCGACGTTGGGGGGTACGAACGGATAGGGACGAGCCTGCTCTGCTCGCTCTTCCGCGCCCCTCATGCTGCATTACCTTGTTTTGCTGTGTACCTTTGTGCCCTTTCCGCTTTGCTGGTCGTGCTTTGTTGGGGGTCGTGCTCCCCCAACCCCAGGACCATTTTGGAGGTGGAACTGCGCAGCACCATCGACCTGTGCAGCATCCTTGCTGCACTTTGTTACATCCGTGCAGCCGAACGGCGCAGCACTTTGCTGCCGTATCCTTTTGTTATAACTTTGCTGCACCTGTGCAGCACCTTGCTACCACAAACACTCTGCTGCACCTCACACATTATGGACCACAAGTCTTGTGGCCTTGCACCTCTGCTGTGCAGCACCTTGCTGCAAATTCACCTTGCATCTTCGGACCACTTGTTTTGAGTGGCATTAATGTCAAGCAGTCGGACCACATAAGATTGGCCCTGCTTGGCAATGAAATAAAATAAACACATTCGTTGTGCATTTTTATGATGGTGTGCTAGGGATGAGAAGATTTGTAAGTTTACTTAGCCCTGAAGAGCAGGAATGGCCTGTATGCCGGTCCGGGGGCTAGCCGGTTTGATATATGCACATAGAAGATGCAAGAAGCAAGATGAAAGAAGCAAGCAGCAAATCTGAATTTATGAGTGTGTTTTTGTGTATTTTGCTGTGCTTTCTCTCCCCTCCAATCTTCTCTTCAAAAAGGACAGGTCCTGGGTCATAGAACTGTAAATAAGGTTAAGTTTTTTGTGCTTGTATATAAAAATGCTGCCCACCGGCTATATGATTAGTTTGACAAATTCCGGATTCGGTTAATTGTGGGCGTGATTCTGTTAGAGTAGCTACTCAACCCAATAGGGGGACATATTTAGTGTTTTAAAACTGTCGCACCCACGGGTTAGAGTAAATGTTAGAGGGAACCATATCTATATGTCACATGTAAAAGTAAAAGTTAATTTTCCAGATCATTCTCAAAACCGGTCGTTCCATTTTTGTTTGGTTCGACTCGGGGACGAGTCTGACAAGGGAGAGGGGTAGTGTTGCGGTTTTGAGTTTTGTACAATAAAGGTTAAATTTCCCCCTCAAAGTTTAGTCACACAAACAACACGTAGCCTCGCGATAGTTCAGTTATTTCATGGAATGTGTGAGAATAGTCCTTTTCCTGTGTTAGTTTTGCGTTGAGTAGAATAATGAGAGTAGGTCCTTTTCATACTTCCATTGCCTTATGCCGCCTTATGCCTCTTTGTGCTGCCTTTGGCTTTTTGGCGCGAATTAACACGAGACAGGCCTAGCAGGTCGGGTCGAGACCGAATGAGGATGGCGAAGAAGCCGACGGTAAGCGCAAGCCGCCAATCAGGGCTCAAAGGGTGTGGCTGCGGCAATGCGTCACAGGGAGTGGTTGGAACGTTCGAGAAGGCTCAGGGCGTGTCCATATAACCCGTTGCGCAAAGCCCCCAAGGGCAGTTGAGTTGGAGGAGCCAGTGAAGTTCAGAGCAGGAGTTGAGTGCGGAGAGGTTCGAGTATTGATGAGAGTTACGAGATCGGAGGAAGACGCGCATGAACCAAGGATAAGCGCTCCTATTAAAGTGGACGCTCGGTTGCGCTTGAGGCTGAGCCTCTATTGCATTGGGTTACGTGAGTGATAGCGCGCTGGTTACTAAACGCGCTGTGGAACCGCCCATCCGCGCAGAGAGACGCGTACATTCCTTCCCGCCTTCCTGCCTCATCTGCTGCCTTTTGTTCGAGAGATGCGCTGCGAGGATCTTTTCCACCACCTGCTTGCCATCTTCGCGGGACGTGCTGGAACCGTGGAGAGCACGCCGGGCCGCCATTCCTGGACGACAAAGGCAGCACGTGGACACCATTCTACCTGCAATTCCCCTGTGTGAGGGTGATCGGGCCCGTGTCTGGGGATTAAGCATAAGACTGATTAAGTTCTGCTCTGTGTCTGCTTTCTACCGACTTGTACATAAGTGAAAATAATAATTAAATTGTGTTCTTCCTTTTATTCGACCGTCTTGTGTTTTCCATCATTGACTAAGCATGGTACGAATAGAACCGCTCGAATCGGGGTCCAATACTAGAAAACTGCACGGACCATGTGGTACGCAATCCGCTCGGCGTACTCAATTTACACGTGGCTCGTGCGAGGCTTGGTTCCCCGCTTCCGGGGTGGCGCAGGTATTTAGGTACGTGCGAGACTTGGTCCCGAAACCCTACCTTGTGTTTGCCCGGAAGAGGCGTTTCAAGTCTCGGTTACGCCGGCCCAGAAAGAACAAGGGGCTTAATCCCCCCTTTGTAAGGGTGGGAAGGGCGGCGGAAAACTGTAACAATATATACATATATATATATAAATATAAATATACAAAGTTCGTCTTTACTTTACTGAACTGGCAGTTCCGGTTCCGGTCCCTCGAACGAGGAGGCTTGCTTCGATCTCTCCACACCATCGAAGTCCTTTCCAAGGGTGTGGTGCTGACCGGGCCGACGTGGTGTGGTGCTGACCGGGCCGACGTGGTGTGGTGCTGACCGGGCCGACGTGGTGTGGTGCTGACCGGGCCGACGTGGTGTGGTGTTTACTGGGCCGACGTAGTGTGGTGCTGACTGGGCTGCCGTGGTGTGGTGCGGACCGGGCCGACGTGGTGTGGTGCGGACCGGGCCGACGTGGTGTGGTGCTGAAAGGGCCGACGTGGTGTGGTGCTGAAAGGGCCGACGTGGTGTGGTGCTGACTGGGCTTGCCTATCCAGACGAAGATTGAAGAGCGCGGACAACGTGAGGGGGCCCGACCGGGTGGTGCAGCATATGGTGGATCGTGCAGGGTCGTACAGCCCGACCGAGTATCGTCGCTTCGTGGCTGCTTCCGCCGCCGAGGTCCAGCGCGGCTTGGGCGATTTTGCCCCTGTTTTGAGAGCGCCCAGCGAGGCCTTCATCGGGGCCGAGCGAGCGGGGGCGTGTCGGGGCTAGGTTCGCGCCGTTGGCTGGGTGGTTCGCACCAACCGGAGCTGTTTTCGGAAGGCGTGCTGATGTCCTTGGACTTCGCGCCCGGCTCCGGGCTGGCCGGGCCGATGTGGTGTGGTGCTGGCCGGGCCGACGTGGTGTGGTGCTGGCCGGCCCGACGTGGTGTGGTTGGCTCGCACGAACCACGCAAAATTGAGTACACCCGAGCGGATGGCGTACCACGTGGTCCGTGCTGTTACCTTGCTATTGGAACCCGATCAGAGCGATATAATTCGTACCATGCTAAGTCAATGATGGAGAGACAAAAGCGGTCGAATCAAAGGAATAACAGATTTTATTATTATTTTCACAATGTACAATGGTAAAAGAAGAGAGAGACACAGGGCAGTCTTAAAGGGCCACAGACACAGAAAATCATGTTTGGTTTAATTAATAGTTATTGCTTCACTTAACACTTAATCGTCCTTTTTTTGGAATAAATATCACTTGATTGGCCCCCGCCACCCAAAAAAACGGCGATTTGATTGCTCATGTGACTGGCTACGTCATCGAGGGAATTTTTGTTGCTGCTGGTAGTTTTTAATAATGATTTTGACGATCAGAAGATTCTTGGTCAGGCAGTTATCATTGCGTGCTGAGAAACCTTTCCCTCGATTACATCACACAGGTGACATCATGAATGAACATCACGATTTTATGGGCGGGACTCCACTACCAGCTAAAAACTACCAGCAGCAACAAAGATTCCCTCGATGACGTAGCCAGTCACATGAGCAATCAAATCGCCGTTTTTTGGGTGGCGGGGGCCAATCGAGTGATATTTATTCAAAAAAACCGACGATTAAGTGTTAAGTGAAGCAATATCTATTAATTAAACCAAACATGATTTTCTGTGTCTGTGGCCCTTTAACTTATGGCCCAGACAATGGTCCCACTCACACACTCAGGGAGATGAAGGAAGAAATGTCCATGCGCCGAACGCGCCGGCTTTGGTCGTCCAGGAACAGCTCACTCGGCGTGGCCCTCTGGCGGTCACAGCACGTACCCCGGTGAAGGCAGGCAGGCAGGAAAATCCTCGCGGCGCGTATCTCAGCAAAAGCAGGCAGGCAGGAAAATATTCACGTCTGTAGCCCGGCACGGCTGTCTTTCACAGCGCGATTAATACAACTGCGCGCTTTCACTCTCGTAACTGACACAGCGCAACTCGTCTGCACTCCTCGGGGATCTGACTCCTGCTCAACTGAGAACTCAACTCAGGTGGGGATCTGCCTCCAGCTCAACTCACATCTGAGCGCTCCGAACTGATAACTCGCTGGCTTTCCCTGCGCACATCTCATAAGTCAATTCAACACCGCGCATCCCTTCTCATAACTCGTAAATCAACACAACGCTTTCCCTCTCATAACTTAGCGCTCCGAACCGACTCTCATAACTGAGGCGGGGGCTCTGGGCACAGGGTTATATCGTCCCGCCCTGGCCCGACTCGACTCGAACGTTCCAAACCCTGCCTTTTGCCGCAGTGGTAAGTCACTCCCCTCGAGCCCTGATTGGCGGCTCGTGCTTACCGGTCACTCCCACTCCTCCTGCCCCGCCTTCCTTCGGCCTTGATCGACTTGTTCAGGCCGGCCTCGTGGTATTTTGCGCCAAAACCCAAAGCATCGAGGCATCGTAAAGCATCATAAAGGACCTAACTCTCCTTGTCCAATATATATGTGTGTGTGTGTGTGTGTGTGTGTGTGTGTGTGTGTGTGTGTGTGTGTGTGTGTGTGTGTGTGTGTGTGTGTGTGTGTGTGTGTGTGTGTGTGTGTGTGTGTGTATTGAATGTGGGATGGGAATATTTAACTTTGTTAAAAATTGGGAAAGAGGGGTTGAGTTCACAAATTTTACACAATAAAGACAAGTGAGCCAGAACTCTTATTTGCTACTATTATGTATTTATTCAACAACATATATCATCGTGTCATATATACTACAAGGTTTTCCTCCCAAAGATAAGATCAAATTTACTTTAATGACTGACACCAATGTGTTACTGCAAGCATTCAACTTACTTCACTAATATTGTCTTGTGCCTTCTTGATCCTCCGTAACAATGGCGTGTCTGGCACAGTCGTGTACCCTTCGTGCTTCTTTTTCTCATAGTCCTCTTTGTATTTCAACTTTACATGCAAGGCAGAAGGAAATTTGTTAAGCCTATAATCAACAACTGTCGTGAAAAAAATGAATCTGCTCACAATGATTTTCCTAATTAGAGACTCGTGTAACTCACATCACTGAACTGATCATGCATTTTCTTGGTGAGTTTCAACTGTGGTGTCATAAAAGTGCTTGTGTCCGTTTTGTCCTTCTTCACTTTCCGCTGTGGCATTTCAGCTTTCTTCCCACCGACCCGCTCCACCTCTAACCGTTCGGACGGCCCATCAATTTCCTCCTTTGTACAAGGGTTTATAGGGTGGGTTCGAGAAATTCAATCAAAGCAATCAATTTTGTGATGAAACCTCAATCACCAATCCAATATATTATGTTTAATCATATGTATTGTAATCCCATAATATAAACACAAGGCTTATGTTCATGACAAGAGGGAATCTTGTATTTTTCAGCTAATCTGATTTGAATGTGGTAAAAAAGCAGTGGTATGTAATATAATCCCACATAAATTGGCTGATGACAAAATGTGAATCTCATGAGCTCTCAGATTCAAGATGTGAATCTGATGAATCTCATGAATACAATGAGCAGGGTAGATAATGTAAGTATGATGTGTAAGCTTAATTGACATTGTGCAATGCTGCCATCTATTGCTAGTGAGTAGATCACATTACAATGATGGATTCTGCATTAGTTAGAGTGATGAACAATAATGTATATGTATATATATATATATATATATATATAGATATATATATATATATATATATATATATATATATATATATATATATATATATATATAGTATTATATGTATAAAAATAGTTTATTTGAAGCTGTTGGGCTAAATTGTGTGCAATTACAGATTACATAACCTAAAAAGACTTTAAACAATATTTTTTTTTTTTTTTTTTTTTTTTTTTTTTTTGTATACAAGATCGAGGCTCGTGAAAGAGCGAACATTAATCACACAGAAAGACAAACCGACACACAAAACATATAACATAGGGAGCGGTAGACAAGATGGGGAGAGAGGGGGAAGGACACAAACACAACATTTGAGAGCAGGGACCGAGAGACATGGAGACATCGAGAGATCTGAGAGAGGGCGAGGGCTTTGGGGGGGGGGGGGGCGTGGGAAGGGGGCAGTGGGAGAGGTATAAAACATATGGACACTGCCAGGACTTCCAGGAAAGAAGTTGGAATTTCAAACAAGGTGGATCTGGGGTGAATTAGCGGGGGTAGAAAAGATCAAGGTTTTGGATGGGGGAAGATAAGAGATGGTGGTGAACAGCTGTTTTAAAGACCTGGAGGGAGGAGTGGGATTGAAGGGAGTGAGGGAGTTTGTTCCAGAGGCGGGAGAAAAGAGGAATGAAAGAGTGAAGGTGAGCGGAGAGCCGAGATTTCGGCAGTTTAACCAACAGAGGGTTGCTGGCAGATCTTGTGCGACCTGTAGGAATATTTGGGGGACAGAGCACAGAGAGAGCTGGGGGTGCAAGGCCGGAGAGGAGTCGGTAGAAGACAGAAAGACCACCTACCTGCCTGCGGTGAGTGAGTGAAAGGCCCTCAGAGATAGCTTCATCGCGGGAGATTCCAATAATTCTGAAAACTTTGGTTTCAACAGCGTGAAGCCAAGCTAGGTGTGAGGCAGGAGCACCGGCCCATAGGGGAGAACAGTATTCCATTGAGCTGCGGATGAAAGCCTTGTATGTGGTGAGGAGCTCAGGTGTGCCGAGGAAGGACTTCGCACGACGGAGGATGCCCAGTCGGCGACTGGCTTTGGAGGCCAGCTTGGAAATGTGGTTTTCCCAAGAAAGATCATGGCAGATAGTGAGACCCAAAATCTTGAGCGACAGAACTTCTTGGAGAGGATTGTTGAGAAAGTAGATGGGAGGGTTGTCCAGTCGATCTTTTCGGAGAGACATAGTAAGAGTGTGAGATTTGTCAGGATTGAAAGACATGTTCCACTTGTTTGACCAGTCTGTGATTTTGTCCAGGTCTTCAGAGAGTGAGGAGGCAGCAGACTGCCGATCTGAGGGAAGAGGAATGGAGCGGCAGAGAGTGGAGTCATCAGCAAAGAGATAGAGAGGATTTTCGAGAGAGTCAGAGAGATCATTGATGAAGACCAGAAAAAGCACGGGGCCCAGAACACTGCCTTGGGGAACTCCAGCCTGAACAGGAAGAGGAGATGAGAGAAACCCATTCAGGGCCACACGTTGACGACGACTAGAGAGGAAGTCCGCCAGCTGACTGTGACCAGGAAGTGTTTGCTGCCATGCGTGGAGATTTCCATGGATACCAAAGGAGGAGAGTTTGGTGAGCAGAGCGGGGTGCCAGACCGTGTCGAAGGCACGTGATATGTCGAGGGAGACAGCTCTAATTTCCTGTTTGGCATTGAGGACCTCCATCCATTGTTGAGACAGCAGAAGCAGCATGTCCAGAGTAGAGTGACCTGGTCTGAAACCAAATTGATGATCAGAGATCAAGCCATTGGAGAAGAGGAAAGATTTCATATCAGAAGCAATGATGGATTCCATGACTTTGCTGATAATTGGGAGAAGGCTGATTGGTCTGTAGTTGCTAGGATCTGTTTTTGCACCTTTTTTGTGCAAAGCGGTGATGTTGGCTGATTTCCAAGCAGATGGCAGTTGACCTTGAGCAAAAGAGAGGGTGAAGAGAACAGAGAGAGGGTGAGACAGAGCAGCAGAGCAGGATTTTAGGACCCGTGGGCTGATGCCGTCGGGTCCAGTTGCAGAATCAGAGTCGAGGGTTGACAGAAACTTTTCCACCTTGTCAGGAGGAAAGGACACGGAGTCCAGGAGCAGCAGGGTACGACTGGGTATGGTGGGTACAGAGAGGGATGGGTTTGGGACACAAGATTTAGAGGCAAACACAGAGTTGAGGCATTCAGCTTTTTCACGTGCGGAGTCAGCTGTGTAGCCGTTTGAGGTAAGGGAGGGGATGGAGGGGGAACAAACACCAGAAACGGATTTGACCAGACGCCACCAGGATTTGGAAGAGGGAGACAGATAAGAGAGTTCGGTCTTGAGAACGGAGAGATATTGTTTCCTGGCTCTCCTGAGGGTGGACACACACTTGTTTCGGGCTTTGTGAAAGGAAATGAGATTTCCTTCCGTTGGATTTGCTTTCCAGGAGACGAAGGCAAGTTGTTTCTGGGCAACAGCCTCACCACAAGATTCCGTGTACCATGGACGGGAGGAAGGGTATGACAACTGAAGACGAGATGGGATAAATCTGTGCATGAGAGAGAGCAATTTACTTTGGAAGAATTCCCAGGATGAGTTGATGTCAGAGGTGGTAGAGATGGGAGACCAGTCCAGATGATTGATGGCTGCTTGAAGACCGTGCCAGTTGGCCTGAGTGAAATGCCAGACTCGTCGACGCTGAGCAGGCTCCCTGAGGATGGTCAGAGAGATGTCCACTTTAACAAGGACATGATCAGATGATCCGATCGGAGCAGAAGAAGAGCAGCAGACATTTTCAGGGAAGTTAGTCATAACCAAGTCCAGAAGAGAAGATGTTCCGTTGACTGAGACCCGGGTCGGGAAATTGACAGATTGTGTCAGTCCCAGTGAGTCGCAGAAGTCCTTTGCTGAGGAGCCATGGCTGGTGAGAGAGGTACCCACACCCAGCCAACTGGCATGATGACAGTTGAAATCACCACATATGAGGAAGAGAGAGTTGGGATGAGTAGATAGAAGTTGGTCCATATCATCAGACAGCGAGATGTAGATGGAGTCATCACTGTTTGGTGGACGGTACAACACACATATGAACAAGAGGTGGGAGCGAAGGGGAAGCCGTAGCCAGAGGTATTCCTGGGGGTGAGGTGGAGAGAGTGCAGTGCAGGGCGAGTGAGGAAGAGAGTTTTTGATAAAGATAGCAACCCCGCCTCCAGGACGAGGCTCAGGTCTATCATACCGGAGGAGGGAGTAGCCCGGGAGAGATACTATGGAATCAGAGACATCATAAAGGAGGAAAGTTTCTGTTAAGCAGATCACGTCTGGTTTGACAGAAGCAACCTGTATGGAGAGATCAGTTAAGTTTGAACGAAGGCCCCGGATGTTTGAGGTCCATACCGTTAATGAAGAGGAAGGGGGAGCATCAGATACAGAACAGGGGGGAGGAGGGGTAGGGTAAGATGTGGAAGAGGTGGAAGAGGTAGGGAGAGCTGTTGAAGGTGTGTCAGAGATTTCAGAATAGCTCGGAGAAAGGGAAGGATGGGGCGGACAAAAGGTTTGATGGTGATTGGGTGAGCCACAATGAGGTGTTATTTGAGGAGGGGGAAGAGCGAGGCAGAAGGTTGGGGGAGATGGAGGTGAGAGTTTGAAGGGGGAAGAAGCGGGGAGGACGCTTTGAGGAGGGGGAGTGAGAGGGGGGAAATTGAGAAGCAATGAGGGTGGGGAGATTTGAAGGGGAGGGGTGAGGGGGGAGTTTGGGAGGGAAGGGACAAGGGGAGGGATTTGAAAGGGATGGGATATGGGGGAGATTTGGAGGGGAGGGGTGAGGCAGGAGTCTAGGAGGGGAGGGGCGAGGGGGCGTCTTGGCGGGGAGGGGTGAGGGGGTAGTTTAGGAGGGAGGGGGCAAGGGGGGAGATTTGAAAGGGATGGGTGATGGGGAAGATTTGGAGGGGAGGGGTGATGGGGAAGATTTGGAGGGGAGGGGTTATGGGGAAGATTTGGAGGGGAGGGGTGAGATTGGATTTTTGAAAGTGTACGATTTATGGGAAACGAACATTTATTGCAAAATGAGTTTCTTGTGACCTTCGAGTTAAAAATACGTTTAAGGACGCTGGATGGAGGATGGAGTGCAGGAGAGTTTAGGGAATGTAGAAAAAAGGCACTATAGGAGATGGATATTTTTTTTGGGATGAATTGATTTGGTGAGCAAGTCGAAAGCAGCCTTTTAAAGAAGAAGAAGAAAAAGGTGTTATAAAATATGACGGAATACATAACTTGAGGGGAAAGTGTAAACATTGAAGGTTAATGAGTGAAAACTATCTGGGGAAATGGGGGAGAAACACGTGGTCGAAGAACGAACGAACGAATAAGAATGAATAAACGAATGAGAACAGAGAAGGAATATTTTTTTTTTTTTTTTTTTTTTTTTTTTAGTTGAGATTTACACAAGGAAGTAGGCTATGGGTGAAAAGCCTGGGAATACAGAGAACGAAAGTTATTGGATCACAAACGACGGACCGCTGAGAGAAAAACAAAGCCTCAAGGTTGTACAGTGCACACTGTACAAGGCCTCAAGACACGACACGGCAAACAGACGATCAATTTATGAAAGATAAACACCGAGAAACAACCAAAGTTGCACACAATAACTTCACACACCGAAAGATAAATACAGTTTCGACAAAATACAATTGTGAACAGACTTAACTTCGAAAAACGTGGAGACCGTGTGGAGCTTCGAAAATCCCTGCCGCCGTCTCCAAGATCTCGCGAGATCTTCGATATTGTTTTTAAATAAAATAAATATACTGAAATATATCGTTTATAGTTTCCATATAAATATAGTTTGTATGAAAATATAGTTTCTAGAATGGTATATATATTTAAAATATACGTTTGTCTTCCTATTCATGATCCAATTTGTGTTCAAAATACAACATTCAATTTAATAAGTCGTTCATTGATCATAAACTTACGTTTTTGTAAACAGACAGATGGAAGCACAGAAGTGAACCATTTACTTAACACTACTTTTTACTTTGCGTGTGAAGGGTAATAAAAGGAAGATTATTACAAAACAAAACAGGAACAAATCATATTTCAAAATTCAGGCAAAATAAGCAATAAGAACAGAGAGTACATGAGAAGAAACAACTGAAAAAGGAAGTGAAGAGATGACAAATGGAGAGAGATAGAAAATATGGAAAAGGGGAAAAGGCTTAATTGGAATAAAGGGAACACGAGGGAGAGAAAGAGAAAAAGAAAAACAAAGATACAGACAAAGGGAAATAAAAAGAGAGAAAAGAGAAAGAGAGAGATGGAGAGAGAGAAGGGAGAGAGAGAGACAGACAGAGACAGAGACAGAGAGAGAGAGAGAGAGAGAGAGAGAGAGAGAGAGAGAGACTGTCTGTTTCTTCCTTTTATTACAAGAGTACAAAAAATCAGTAATGTTCAGTCATAAAGAAACAAAGCACAATAAAAATGGTCTCAAGGAAAAATTATTATCAAATCATCATCATCAAGTGTGCATATGACATCATTAAAAACCCACTTTTCTTTAAAACATGTTAAATTCTTGTTCATTTTAAAAAACCGGTACTCTAGCTTTAGTCTTGCATTTACAAGAGCCTTAAAGGTGAGCAGTACATCATATGACGAGTCAGAAGCGTTTCCCATTTTTTTCTTCCTGGATTTATAAATTGCAAACTTGGCCTGGCCAATTAAAAAATTCATTAAAACCACATTTCTAAGGGAAGACGGTCCTAAAACACCATAAATAAAAACATTGTGATTGAAGAGGGAACCAAGCTTCACAAAGCGTTCCTGAAGGAATGTAAAAAGAGGTTGCAATCGTTCACACTCAAGGTATATATGCGGTAGGGTTTCAATGGATGCACAGAAAGGGCAAAGATTAGAGTTAGCAGTAGAAAACCGGTTCAGTAAAACATTATAAGGTAAAATCCAGTGTACAAGTTTCCATTGAATATCTCCAACATACTTTGGAGTAGGCAAAAGATAAAAACTTCGCCAATTGGGGCAATTGGGGGGTATTGGGGGTAAAACATCCCGCCATCGAAGCCTCGGGTGCCCAGAAAATGTTTTTGCGTATAAAATTTTAACGTACGCGTTGTACAAAGTTTTCTTTGGAAAGGCGGGAAGGGATAATGCAGTATCATCAGGGCTGTTCAGGCCAGGGGACAGATTAAGTGGCGGGCTGAAGACTAGGAGTTTGGGGAAGTCACCCGCTGTTTCCTCGGGGGAAGGGCCAAGTTCCTCGCAGGTATTACGATACGTTGTGGATATCCCTTGAAGGAACCGAGAGATGATCCTGACAGATTTTATTCCGGTTTTTTGTGCCACAGCGGCAGCACTCAGCCGGTAGCTCCCAGACTCTGTCATGAGGTCTTTCACTCGCAGCAGCTTGGCATCAACAAAGCGTTGAACGAGTCCCCTATTATTCAAGCTGTTTTCCAGGAACGGGTTGTAGCATAGGGGCTCATTCATCAACATTTCCATGTTGTATGTTGCCATTTCACGGGAAAAGGACAGGGCTTGCCAGGCGTTCATCACCCCTTGGTAAAAGGTGGGCAGCAAGGATGAATCGATTTGATGAGGGTTCATCAAGAAAAGTTCTCGGTCGTAACCCAGCTTGCATGTAAGCTGTAATATGCAGTTAGCCAGAGGCCTCCAGAGTAGGGCTTCATCTCCATATACAAGTTGGCGCACGATATGAAGCCGGAAGACCATAATCCGGCTGCGGATATCAATAAGACCTTGGCCACCTTCAGTGAGTGGTAAGTATGCCACGGGGGGTTGGAGCCAGTGTTTCCCGCTCCAGAAAAGTCGACAATGCTCTTTTGCAGTGTAATAAGAAGGCTCCCGGGCGGTTGTAGGCATATCATCTTATGCCATAGCATAGAGGCGACAAGATTGTTAATGACGAGAGTTCTTCCGCGGTACGAAAGTTGAAAAAGAAGTCCTTTCCAGCGGGCCAGTTTTGCCATTACCTTGTCTGGTAATCCCACCCAGTTCTGTTGCTCAAAGGTGTTGTCTCCGAGGAAAATACCGAGGTATTTAATGCCACTTTTCTGCCAGTTCACTCCTCCTGGTAGGACAATTGGCGGGCAATCTCCAGGTCCTATCCAAAGGGCTTCACTCTTCTTCCAGTTTACCTGGCCTGAACAAGCCTGACAATATGTTTTTAGTGCTTGAGCCACCGCAGTGACGTCAGCACTATTTTTTATATAAATACAGACATCATCTGCATAGGCAGAGACTTTTAGCGGTGTGGTAAGAATTGATCCAGTGAAGCCAGAAATGTGCGTACGTAATTGGAGCAGAAGAGGTTCGATGGCAAGAGAGTATAAAAGTCCAGATAGCGGGCAACCTTGCCGTACTCCCCGTTGTACAGCAATGGGGCTACACAATACTTGATTAATTTTAAGAACACTGGATATATTACAATACAAAAGTTTAACGTACGAGATAAAAATAGGTCCAAACCCAAAATTCTCTAAAACTCTAAAAAGGTACATGTGGTCAATACAGTCAAAGGCTTTTCCTTGGTCAATAAAAAACAGACCAACATTCATATTAAAATTGTTACAAAACCGAATGGTATCACGGATAAGAAAGATATTATTAAAAATAGTACGTCCAGGAATACAAAAGGATTGATGTTCTCCTATTAGTACATTCATAAAAGGTTTCATTCGATTAGACAAGGCTTTGGCTAAAATTTTATAATCCGTACATAAAACAGAAATAGGACGCCAGTTCTCTATAAGTTGAGTGTCCGCTTTCTTAGGAATTAAGGTGGTGACTGCTCTCCGGCAACTCCACGGCAGTTGTCCATCCTCTAAACATTCATTCAATACCCGCAGTAGGTGAGGTCCAATGGTGTCCCAAAAAAACTGGAAAAATTCACTTGTCAGCCCATCCAGTCCAGGGGCTTTATCAGGTTCTAAGGCCTTCAAGGCAGCGGTGAGCTCAGGTAACCTAAGAGGATCCTCCAACTGCTGCTTCTGATCCTCCGCCAATGTTGGAAGGTTAGAAACAAGTTCCGATATTGCATCCTGGTTAATGTCATGCCGCATAAACCGTTGTTTAAAATGTTTCCGGGCACATTCCCTGATTCTGCCATCTTCATAAAGGAGTTCCCCATCATGGAGCAAGCGTGTAATCATTGACGAAGAGGCCCCCCTTTTAAGGCTGAAGAAGAATTTGGTTGGAGCATCAAGGTCGTGTATGTACCTCATCTTCAGGCGCAATAAAGCATTTTGTGCTCGCCTTTCGGATATGGAATTCAGTAAGGCCGTTTTTCCATGGATTTGTTGCCTCATTCCCTGGTAGCTCACACTTGCGGTTCCCTGAAGCTGTTCCTGTAATTCCAGGATTTCATCTTCAAGTAAGGTTGTGGTTTTTCTTTCCTCTTGAACACCATACGCACGATATTGTTGGCAGAATAGTCTGATGTGCGTTTTGGCATTATCCCACCATTGTCTGAGGTTTGAGAAATTCCCTTGGGAGGCAACCAGAATATTCCAAATTTCTGGAAAAATGTCCTTAAAGGTACTATCATCAAGTAAGTTGTTATTAAATTTCCAAAAAGCACTCTTGTGTTTCGGGCAGGGGGCAGAAATTTTGAGAAATGTTGCGCTGTGGTCCGAGAATCCTGATGGGCAAATTTTGGATGACAGAACGAGGCGTTCAAGTGGAGGATTAATATAAAACTTGTCCAAGCGAGCAAGTACAATATTACCCTGAATGCATCGACACCATGTGTATTGCCTGATTGATGGGTGCTGTACCCGCCATATATCTGTCAAATTCATTGGTTTTAAAAATTTGGTGAGAGGGATTGTGGAGGCAGGATGGGGCTCTGCACTGTTCCTGTCTAGTTGGGGTTGAAGGGTGCAGTTAAAATCTCCACCAATACAAACATGATTGTCTCGGTTTTTTAGGGCGTTTTGGCTGTCGAGGGACGTTAGGTGTGTCCCAAGGTCATTAAAAAAAACTCGCCGAGCTACAGGCGTACTTGGGGCATAGATATTAAAAATAGTATAGAATTTTCCACAGTAGTGGAATTCTAGGGATGCTAGGGATCCCTTGTGTATTTCGTCGAATTTAAGCGATGAAGGCGAAAAGGAGGGGCTAAGAATTATTGCGACACCGCCTTTGCGGGAGTCACCGTTACTAAAGAAGGACAGGCCGGGGAAGAGCCTACACCACTCTGCGACACAGTAGTCGTTGGCATGGGTCTCTTGTAAGAGGGCAATGTCAACTTTCTTCTGTAATAAAAAATCCCTTACTTGAACTTTGCGGACAGAGCTACATCCTCCGTTAATATTCAAGCTACAAATGGAAAAACTCATTACAGCTATAAGGAGGAGTGACCACCACTCAATTTTTTGATAGCAGTTCATTCTTAGCTTTTTGCGACCACTTCTTTAAACGGTGACGTTGGGAGGAATTGAAATTAAAAACGTGGGGCCGTTTCACCATCAGTCTAGCGGAATGTATAAAATCAGGTAGCTCCGGAAAAAAGGTTTCTATTACAACATTCCTTTTTCGGAATGTGTCCTTAAGAAACCTTTTTATCTCGGAGGGAGGGATTGGAGGGATTTCTTCTTCCTTGAGGCTACCACATTCACTAACAGAGTCATCTATATCAGATGGCTCAGATGGTGTGTCACACTGGTTTTCATCATTTATCTCCTCACCGTCATCACATCCCTCCACGTTATCGGATGGGGCATAGTCCATAGAGGGGGGGGACGGGGAGGGCATCTTCAGGGGAGCAGGGGGGGGTACTAATTTTTGCGGTTCAACCATATCAGTTTCTAGGTCAGTAGACAAGGGCGAGGATTCATCCACATCTATGTCCTCCAATACCGAGAAACGATTTTCTGTGACGAGGGACAAATCTAGGCCAGAGAGGGGGGGCTGTCGGTTTTCAGTTGTAGGTTTTTTAAAGAGATGACCGTTTTCATCTGTTGTTTGCAGATGTCTTTTTCCTTTTGGGCAGACTAATTGAAACTCGTCCTGGTTAGTGGGAAGAGATTGCAAGGGTTTGGGGGGAGGAGGGGGGGGGAGGGAGGACGTGATCATCGGGAGGGGATTCCCATCGGCTACCATGGCGGGAGAGGTAGGATCAGTTATAGCAGGCAACAAGCTGTGATTGGACGATGTCGCCTGGGGGGTGAGATCTATAGTTAACAGGAGATGGCTGCAATTAGATCCTTCAGTAGAGGGAGGGGCCCCTGTTTCAAGGGGAGGGGAAGGGGGTACGGCGGGGGGGTTTGGATTGGTGGTAAGAGGGCTTGGGTCGGTGGTGGACAGATTGGGATCAGTGGTGGTAAGGCTTGGGTCGATGGTGGGAAGGTTCGGGTCGGTGGTGGGAGGGCTTGGTTCGGCGGCGGGAGGGCTTGGTTCGGTGGTGGGAAGGCTTGGGTCAGTGGTGGAAGGGTTTGGACCGGTGGTGGGAAGGTGGGGGGGTTGCTTATTCCCGGTTCGGAGGGGAGGTTGCACTTGTGGAGAATTCTCTTTTCGGGGGCAGTCATGCTTAACATGCCCAAATTGTCCGCAGCCAAAACATTTTAGAACGTTGGTGGACACGTACACTGTATATTCGTTCTGTTGATGTTTTAATTTTATTATAAGGTTTAAATCCTTCTGGGAATTTTTTAAAATCATAAACACTTGCCGCCGGAATGAAACCACGTGCCTTAAATCGTTGTTTCGTGACCCAAAGGGAATCATGGAGATACGAGACACGATGGTACCGTATCGGGACAACTCTTTAATTAGTACATCGTCGGATACAAATGGGGGGCAATTTGATATCACGACTTTTATCGCTGGGCTATCTAGTGGGGAAATCATTACAAATAAATCTGGATCGATTGTCAAACCCTGTTCGACAATTTGTGGGACACAATCCACGTCGGACAAAAAAATAACGATCCGCTTGTTCATCCGTGAAGCGGCAACAACCTTGTCGATCCCGACAACACGACCGGTTGCGAGGACAACGTCCTCGACACTAACCTCACGTTCCGGAGGTACACAAAAGAACCCGTGCTTACGGGTCAGGCTCTGAAAGGCCGTAAATCGAGATAGTGCAGCTGCCATGCTGGAACAGCTGCACTTACAACCCCTCCCCAACTCGGGGAGGGTGAATATATAATACAATCTTCCCTACCCGAACTCCGGGAATGGGAAGCAATCAGACCTCTCCGATTTCCCTAACTTCGGAAAAGGGAGGCAACAAAACAAACTGAAGGAAGGATAAACGAAAGGAAAAAAAGGAAATAGAGGTTTAAGATGAAGGAGCAAACACCGATCGGGCGACGCCCAAAAACGGCGAACCCTTACCAGCGATCACCCTGTGCTCTCCGGCTCTCTCTCCCGTCTCAACGTATATGGGAATCACCAGGAAGACTCCACGAACAGGTACAAGGACACAGAGGGGGGAAAACGGGAGGGGGGAGGGGGGGGATGGAGCAACAACACAGAGCACTCACAGGCCTCCACAAGCAGACGCCATGACAGTACAACCAGCATACAAACGACCAGCAGGGGGCACGAGAGAGACAGAGAGAGAGAGAGAGAGAGAGAGAGAAAAGAGCAAGAGAGGGAGAGAGATGGAGATTTAGAGATGGAGAGAGGGAGAGAGGGAGAGGGAGAGAGAGAGAGAGAAAAGAGCAAGAGAGTGAGAGAGATGGATATTTAGAGATGGAGAGAGGGAGAGAGGGAGGGAGAGGGGGAGAGAGATGGAGAGAGGGAGAGAGAGATGGAGAAAGGGAGAGAGATGGAGAGAGAGAGATGGAGAGAGGGAGAGAGATGGAGAGGGGGAGAGAGATAGAGAGATGGAGAAAGGAAGAGAGATGGAGAGAGAGATGGAGAGAGGGAGAGAGATGGAGAGAGGGAGAGAGAGAGAGAGAAAGAGATGGAGAGAGAGATGGAGAGAGAGATGGAGAGAGAGATGGAGAGAGAGAGATGGAGAGAGAGAGATGGAGAGAGAGAGATGGAGAGAGAGAGAGATGGAGAGAGAGAGAGATGGAGAGAGAGAGATGGAGAGAGAGATGGAGAGAGAGATGGAGAGAGAGATGGAGAGAGAGATGGAGATAGAGATAGAGATAGAGATAGAGAGAGAGAGAGAGAGAGAGAGAGAGAGAGAGAGAGAGAGAGAGAGAGAGAAGCTCTTTTATTATAAAGGTAAGAAAACCATACAAGTCATGCAAATAATAAATTCACCACAATTCAAACCATGTGCAGCCAAACAACAACAATAAAAACACCAAGCACTAAAATAAAAAACTTAACAAACCATGATCAAGTTTACAAAACCCACCCTTTGCACACCATTTTTCCACAAAGGTTTGTAAATCATCTTTCATTTGGCAAAAAGAAAATTCCAAGCGTAACCTTGCCATGACTAGAGCCTTAAACACAATTACCACATCACATAAAATATCAGCATTTGCCAGGAGCTTTGCTTTTCTTGTTTTGTAGATTGCTAATTTTCCAATAGAAATTAAGAAATTAGCAAGAGCAGTCTCAGAGCGTTTTTTATAACTAAGTGGTGTTCCAAAGATAAAAACACGTGTAGAAAAAGAAAGGTTCATACGATTAAAAAAAGTTGATAAAAAACCAAAGAAGGGAAAGAGTCTTGCACAATCTACGTAAGCATGGAAAAGGTCTTCAGAAATCATACAAAAGGGGCATTCCACTGAATTATCCTCATTAAAACGATGTAATAAAACATTGGAGGGCAACACCATATGGGCGAGTCTCCAAGCAATATCACCAGTCCTTTTAACAATCGGTGAAACATACATTGCAGACCATTGCGGATGGGAGGGAGACCCAGAAGGCAGTTTCTCTTTCCATCGAGCCCCAAAAGAAAGAGGCTGTAATGAGGGAAACCGAACTGAGATACACAAACGATACAGTCTCTTTTTATCCTTGCTGGAAAGTGGCGATAAGGATAGCAAGATAGATGTTGTGGTGCTATCAGCTGGCAGGCTAGAGCTAGCACAGATCTGTGGTGGTGTATGGTGGTCACCAATGTTGGCGGTTGAGCTCAGGCCCAGGTGCCTAAAAACACACAGGATTTCCTGTAGGACCTTGGCTACGCTCCTCAAAGATCTGATGCCAGTTCTTACTTGAAGATGTCCTGCGGAGAACCAACTGTTCCTGTTACAGTCACGAAGGTCCCGAGTCGTTTTCACGCCAGCACTCACAAAACGTTGCACAAAGGCACGTGAGCGAGGAATAGCAGGAAAGAGGGCATTGTAGAAAAGGGGTTCCCGGAGGAACCTTTCACTGTTGTATGTCTCCATTTGGCGAGTTATTGAAATGGACCGCCAGACGTTCAAGACATCTTGGTAAAAGTCAGGGAGCAGCGAAGCATCGACATGTTGCAGCTCCATGAAGAAGAGTTCACAATTGTACCCAAGCATGCCGGCTTGTTTTAGTATACAGTTTGCAGTCGATTTCCAGGGCAAGGCCTCCAGAAATATAAAACGACGAGCTGTGGAGACTCGGAAGGCCATCACCCGACAAAGAATGTCCACAAGCCCATGACCTCCTTCTGCCAGTGGGAGGCAAATAGTCTCTGGCTTTAGCCAGTGTTTGCCATCCCAAAAGAAGTCAAGTAAACATTTTTGGATTGACGACACCAACGTTGCAGGTGGCTGCAAGGCAATCATTTTATGCCATAAGAGAGGGGCCACCAGGTTGTTAATGACCAGGGCACGACCTCGGAAAGACAAGGTCGACAAAATTCCTCTCCATCTGTTTAATTTGTTGCTGATTTTGTGGAGCAAACCATCCCAATTCCTTTTGACAAAGCCTGGGGTTCCAAGGTAAACACCGAGGTATTTCACACCTTCTTTTTCCCATGTCAAATTCATAGGGAGAATTGGAAGGGCAGAAGGTGGCGTACCGCCGACCCAAACTGCTTTGCATTTCGACCAATTAATTTGCGTTTTTTTTTTTTTTTTTTTTTTTTGTATACAAGATCGAGGCTCGTGAAAGAGCGAACATTAATCACACAGAAAGACAAACAGACACATAAAACAAATAACATCGGGAGCGGTAGACAAGATGGGGAGGGGGAAGGACACAAACACAACATTTGAGAGCAGGGACCGAGAGACATGGAGACATGGAGAGATCTGTGGGAGGGAGAGGGCTTTGGGGGGGAGGCATGTGAAGGGGGGGGGGGGGTGGGAGAGGAATAAACATATGGACACTGCCAGGATTTCCAGGAAAGAAGTTGGAATTTCAAACAAGGTGGATCTGGGGTGAATTAGTGGGGGTAGAAAAGATCAAGGTTATGGATGGGGGAAGATAAGAGATGGTGGTGAACAACTGTTTTAAAGACCTGGAGGGAGGAGAGGGATTGAAGGGAGTGTGGGAGTTTGTTCCACAGGCGGGAGAAAAGAGGAATGAAAGAGTGAAGGTGAGCAGAGAGCCGAGATTTCGGCAGTTTAACCATCAGAGGGTTGCTGGCAGATCTTGTGCGACCTGTAGGAATATTTGGGGGACAGAGCACAGAGAGAGCTGGGGGAGCAAGGCCGGAGAGGAGTCGGTAGAAGACAGAAAGACCACCTACCTGCCTGCGGTGAGTGAGTGAAAGGCCCTCAGAGATAGCTTCATCGCGGGAGATTCCAATGATTAAAAATGATTAAAAATGATTCATTTGATTTGAATCCAAATTTCAAGGGAAATATAAATATATAAATAAATAGGGAGTGTGTTGAAACGTTAAGATTAGAACAACCTTTCTTTCCTTCAAACTACAATGACTATTCCACGTACACTCACATAAAGTGGGACATAAAAACATCATGGGGACCAAATTTGACATTTTTGTGAATATCTTTTCGTGAAGTGAAAACAATCCACAAGGTGAGGATTATAAATATCTTCAAATGTTTAAAACATGATTGGGTCAAAAACATCAGGTTGTGCTGATATTGTGTTGTACTCCAATGCAGTCTCACGTTTTTAGCACATCCTTGGCACCCTGTAGAAAAAAAGCGTTGTACATGCTTGAGAGTAAACCCGTAGGCACTCAAATAGCAGAGCAATGTCATTACTGCTGCGAACAGCAACACATACATCATCAGCATAGGCCGAAATGATAACGGGATTTTCTGAGGGAGTCACTGAAAATCCCATAAGAGAAGATCGTAAACGAATCAAAAGGGGCTCAATGCAAAGAGAGTACAATATTCCAGATAAGGGACAGCCTTGCCGAATTCCCCTCCCAATCCGCAAAGGTGAACAGAGACCATCATTGATTTTGATCAAGCTAAAAATGTGATTATACAATAAGGATACATATGAAATAAAGGATGCCCCAAAACCAAATTGCTTTAAAATGTGAAACAAATACTCATGATTAACAGAGTCAAAAGCCTTTCCTTGGTCAATAAAAAAGAGACCGGTATGTTGTTGTTGTTGTTGAAATGCACACACATCCCACAGGTCTCGTACCAAAAAAATGTTATCGTGCATAGATCTGTGCATAACACAGTACGATTGATCCTGATGTATAACTGTGCTTAGAACAGTCTTTACACGGTTAGCTAGCGTTTTGGCAAAAATCTTGTAATCTGTGCAGAGAAGAGAGATTGGACGCCAGTTCTGTATCAATTGCAGGTCGTTTTTCTTAGGGATAAGGCAAACAACTGCACGCCGACAACTAAGGGGTAACAATCCCTCACGCAGACTGTATAAAAACACTGAGTGCAAAGCAGGACCAAGCATGTCCCAAAAGGTTTTATACAATTCAGCTGGTAGCCCATCAAAACCAGGAGCCTTATGATCAGCAAGGCCATCGAGCGCAGTTTTAAGTTCACCGAGAGTAATGTTCTCATCCAAGACATGCCGTTGATGCTCATCTATCTGCGGTAAATTGGTCGTAATATTCTGCATTGCAGGCACATCATTGGGCTTAAAGGAAAACACATTCTCAAAATAAGACCGAACAAAATGAACAATCTCCGTATTATCACTAAGAATATGCCCATCACTAGCCCGAAGACTAAGCATTTGCTGGCTCGCCTTCGTCGTCTTCTCAAACTTAAAGAAATCTTTACAACATGTGTCTGACGACAGTAAACCATTCACTCTCAGCCTGACTAAGGCACCAATACCATTTTCTTGAATTAATTCCTTAAGCAGAGTTTGTTTTTCAAAGAGGAGTTGACACCGTCTTTCATCACTGAGGACCTCAGTACCTTCCTGCAATCGTAGAATTTCTTGTTTCAAGGCATCAATACATAATTGTTTACTTTGAGAGCAATTGGTTTTGTATTGCTGACAGAAAACACGGATCTGCGCTTTAGCATAGTCCCACCACTGACAGAGATTTAGGAAACGATGTTGGAAATCCACAACCTTGTCCCAAAAAACCACAAAGGATGATTTAAAGAAAGGATCGCTCAGAAGTGAGGTGTTAAAGGACCAATACAGGGTGCGGCGTTTGAAACGAGGAAAAGAAAAGCACAGTTTTACCAAAGAATGATCAGAGAAGCCTGAAGGGACAATAGCCGTATATGTCACAAGGTTGACAGCAGAGTTAGGAATATAAAATTTATCAAGACGAGCAAGTGAAAGATGATTTAGTAAAACCCGACACCAGCTAAATTGCTGCAGGTTTGGGTGTTGTTGCCGCCATACATCGTTGAGGTCATGCCGCGAAATTATACTGGAAAGAGGCCTACTTGAAGCTGGATGTGGCTCTGCACTGTTCCTATCTAAAGTTGGGTTTAAAGTACAGTTAAAGTCACCCCCTAAGCACAACAACGTATCAGAAGAGAGGTGTCTCAGGAAATTAAAGGACTGATTAAAAAAAGTTCCTCTATCTGTGCTATCGCTTGGAGCATAGACGTTGACAAACATAAATCGTTGCTGATTGTATTCAAGCTCTACAGAGGCTAGATAGCCTGGTACGATTTCCTTAAAGATGGGGGGGGAGACAGACAAACGTGAACTGACAAAAAAAGCAATACCCGCACTCACAGAATCTGTATTACTAAAAAACCAAGTGCCAATCAGCTGTTGCTGCCAATCAGCCATGCAGTCTGCAGTGGCACGAGTTTCTTGCAATAAAAGTACATCAATCTTTTCCCTCCTGGCTAATTGCACAGTTTGGGACCGACGCAGCTGACTGCGCCCACCATTAATGTTCAAGCTTGCTATGTTCATAGAAACATAGGCAGCAACACAGCCATTACAGGTTTAATTCTTTCCTTGCTGTGACAAGGTACCTCTTCAGTCTTTTCAGTGATTGCTCAGAAATATGAAGGGCCGCAGATTGTTGTACAACTTCCTGAGCCCCACTAATGAAGGCGTGAGTATCAACGAAGAAATCGCAGATTTTCACGCGCTTTTTACGGTAAGTTTTTTTGTAGGAAATCCACGATTTCAGCAGGAGGGACGGAGCCTCCAGAGACATGCTCCGATGAGAAGTCGGCCTCACCATCACTCAGTGAGGCAACGGAAGAACCCCCATCAGAGTCACAATCATTGCATTGAGAGTCCATTGCTGAGGCAACAGGCTCATCGATGTGAAAATCTGAGACTTCAGCACTATCGCCCTGCTGACCATGAGCTTGACAAGGCTCAGCTGCCTCAATGGAGGATTCCACAGACAGATCACTAGTTCCAACACACTCACCACTCCCCACAGAGGGAGGGGTGGCACAATCAACACAAGCTTCATCAGGGGACACACATGGAGGCTCAACCTCACATGGAGGTTTACCCTCAGAACACTGGAGAGACTCAGGTGCTGTCTGGCCAACACATACATTTTCAGCATTTATCACATTACCCTCAGAGTATTCTGAAGGCGGGGGAGGTTGAGCAATTTCCTCAACTGGAGGAAACTGCTGAGGAGGAGGTCGCGCTCCACCATAACCTTCACTAACCACTTGAGCGAAGGTTGGAGGACAGGCCAATACCTTATTATCAGGCTCGTTGAGGTCGCTAGAAGGTGGGAGGGTTCTTTTCCTGGTTCTCTGTTTGTCTACAATGGGGTTTGCATCAGCACCACCCATACTGTTTACCTCATCGACAACGATCTCAGTAGAGCCCTGCTGTTCATCACCATTCAGGCTAGTGACCCTATCTGCGGACTTTTTCGGGCACGAGTCTTTTAAATGACCATATTGACCACACTCAAAACAAACTAGAGACTCTGTGGAGACAAAGACCCGATAAGTGTGACCTTCGACCTTGAAGGGCAATACCGCATTTAAAGAGGTTACACCACGCGGTAAGATCAGATAAACAAAACGACGAAAGGACATGACGTGTTTTAAACGGTTATTTTTCCCACGTACAGGAACCAAAGTAACTGAAGAGACGACAGAACCAAGTTTGTTTAGTTCAGTAACCAGGTCTTTGTTCTTAAGGAACGGAGGAGCGTTAGAGAGAGAAACCCGAACTGCCGGCGTGTCGAGTGGACATACCTGAACAAACACGTCGGGAGCAAAGAAGAGCCCGTGCTCGACTATTTGAGCAACCATGGGCACTGTGGAAACAAAGATTACCACGCGTTTATTCATGCGAGAAGCCGCTTTTACATTATCCAAACCGATTAACTCTCCGACGGCAAGGATAATGGCCTCCACATCGATTCCCGACGGAGGTGAGCAAACTAACCCATGCTTCCGGGTTAGCGCTTCAAGAGACGTGTAACGAGAGCTATCCGCCATCGTTTGCACGTTTAAACAAAGGGTAAATGTATAACGGTTAATGAAGCCAAAAAGCTCCAGTAAACAAACGAAAAATAAAAATATTTACGAAAAAAAAAAACGGAAAAAGGATTATGATTTGTAACACGAGGCGAAAAAAACCCGAAGAGGGAACCGCCCTAAGGGGGAACCTTTACCGGTCTCACCACGTGTGCTCTCTCACTTTCTCACTCTCAAGAGGGGGGGGATGATAACGTGGAAGGGTGACACACAAAAGACGGAACAAAGGTGAGAAAAGGGAAGGGGAGGGTAAAGATACAAACCACGAGCACGGAGCTACAATGCCAAGACACGAACAGACGCCATGACACCGCACCCAGCGCACCGACAGCCGATAGGTGGCGCGCGAGAGAGAGGAGAGAGAGAGAGAGAGAGAGAGAGAGAGAGAGAGAGAGAGAGAGAGAGAGAGAGAGAAAGAGATTGAGATAAAGGGAGAGAGAGATGGAGAGAGAGAGAGATGGAGAGAGAGAGAGAGATGGAGAGAGAGAGATGGAGAGAGAGAGAGAAAGAGATTGAGATAAAGGGAGAGAGAGATGGAGAGAGAGAGATGGAGAGAGAGAGATGGAGAGAGAGAGAGATGGAGAGAGAGAGATGGAGAGAGAGATGGAGAGATAGATGGAGAGAGAGATGGAGAGAGAGATGGAGATAGAGATAGAGATAGAGATAGAGATAGAGATAGAGATAGAGAGAGAGAGAGAGAGAGAGAGAGAGAGAGAGATGGAGATAGAGATAGAGAGAGAGAGAGAGAGAGAGAGAGAGAGAGAGATTGAGATAAAGGGAGACTTTTTAGACTTTTTATTACAAAAATATAAAAATACAAGCCAGTCGGTGAAGATACTGTTACAGATACGACTTTGATGGTATGGTGGGCCGAGCGGGATGGCCGCCGTATCCGTACAAGTTACCCGATTGTGCCCGAATGTTGACTAATCGCGCTACGCTGGCTCAATAGGAAAGAGAAGACACCCGGCTGGGTTATAATGACACAATACGACACCAGGGGTTCAGTTCTCAAGACCTCCGGAGGAGGTTATATTAAGGCGGAAAAGGTTAGATTACAGGGACAAGAGGGAAACATAGGAAGGTGGGCACTTAGACACAACCTTATATTAACCCTAGACAGACCACAGATAAACGCGGGACAAGGCTCACTCACACGGGGTTTGATGGCAAGGGGAGGCAGGTCGCGATGGCTCAGGTGCACCTGGCTCCGGGACAGAATCACGTACGGTGGTGTCCAGCAGATGCGGGGAGGTCGCTCAGCGCTCGTGGGTCGCGACTTTGGTGGAGATGCCGGGGAGGTCGCTCAGCGCTCGGGAGGGTGGCGTCTTGTCCTTCCAAGCTCGGGGCGCATCTGACGTCACGTCCGGCGCGGGGCCGCGTATATCCGGCGGGGAGTCACGCCCTCGCTCGTTAGCTCCGCCCCATATGGCATCGGCCCATGGCTTCTCATTGGGTGCGGGGGTTACCGGCTCCGCCCTTGACGAGGGGCCGACAGGGAGCCCCCTTCTGGGTAACCCCGTCGAGCACATGTTCAATGGCGGCCAACCGAGCCGGAGTGAGGACGCAAAGCCGCTGTTGTTGTGGTTGTTGTTGGAGCTTGAGATGATGGGAAGAGATGCGGGGAGGTATGGGAAGGTCCTAAACTCCTACTGGTGCCATATCATCACATTCTGGTGCAACGAAGAGTCATAATTAATGGAAACAAGTCCTTAACTGACATAGATTAAGAATAACTAGCAAGATGTCCTATAATGGTCTACGTGTGGTGCGGGGGACCTGGGCACGACATTTAATGGGGGAATGAAGGGGAAGATCGGCTCTAATGGGTGTTGTTTACAGACAATGGGACTAGGGAATGGGGTAAGGGGAGAGTTGGGGAGTATCGGAGAAGATAGGGGAATATTTACAAGCGGATATGGAGGTCAAATTCCATATTCGCAACATTGCACCCTTCTCTACCCTCGGGGCGTCCCGACCCGATAAATTTTTACCTACTTTAGTGTGGCACGCAATGTAGTTCCCTCTACTATTAACTCTACCCTGAGTGCGACAGTTTTACAGATATTCACAAATGAGTAAATATGTCCCCCTGCGACGTTGCACCCTTCTCCTCACAGAAACACACCCACAGGATAACCGAATCCGGAAAGAATTCTCAAACTAAACATACAGCCGGTAGGGAGCATTATTTACAAGACTACGCTGATATTTACACTACGATCCAGGACCTGTCTTTGGAGGAACACATGCAGATGTTATGCATAGAGAGAGCGCGCTTGCCAACATCGATACACCAACCCACGAGTGCTCTGTGGCCGACGGCCTTTAATAACGTGCAGAGCACCCTGTCCCAGCATCAAAAGCACCACCCCACCACCAATCGGTGCAGTCACCATTGTTCATTGGAATAAAAATAACTTCAACAACCCCTAACCCTGCAGGTGTCTCTTGCTCTTCTTGTGGTGCACTTGGTGGTTAACTAAAAGTGGTTCACCTGTATGGCATAGGTGCCACGTTGACCCATAGGTCCATCCCCGGGTGGTGCTTGGCCGCAAACGAACTGCGGTCCATTGTGGGTGGCCACAAACATTGCGGTCCATATGGTGTACCGATCCAGGCAGCGAACAGCGAAAGTGCAGGCCCACAACTGCGTCGCCAGCACCTCTCTCTCCTCTCTCTCTACCCCAAAGCCAGATCCTCGGAGGTGGGAGACAAAAACAAGACAAGTGAGCAAGGTGGTAAGGGCGCAAAAGTGCACGCAATGCAAGGTGATGCACACTGGGGGCACATGGGAACCAGGTGAGACAGGTACGTTCCTACCGTACGCCCCCCCCACCAGGTAACCTACATGGCCCCTCCCTTACCCCTTACTGTATCAACAAAACACAACACTACCCATAAACATCTACTTTACAAATCCACAAACATCCCTACTGTCTTCCCCGTTCCTCCCATATACCAAATTCGTCTTCTCTCCCTCCTAACCAATCAAATTTGCCATTTTCAACTCTCATCAAAATTTGCCATCTCCAACTCAACATCATAATTTGCCATCTCCAACTCATCATCAGTCCCTCCTAAGGAGGGAGAGATGGAATCACCCCAATGTCTCATCCACGTCGTGATGCGTCTCACAAATCCACACAGCGATTCATCTCCTGCAACAAAACAAAGAAAACACAGGTGTGGAGTCATCATCATCACCACAGGTAAGTGGCTGCGTATGGTGCGACAGGTTCATCAATCCTAACTATTTCCTAAATGACTTTAACAACTTTACACTACCCGGGGTCTTTCTCCGGCCAACCCATTGGCCCTCTTACACTATGGGTTCTAAAAACCAATTCCCATTGGCCAAACTGTGGTGCTCTTCAATTTGGGGTCTCACTCCCCCGATTCATCTCCCGGTGCCCTCGTACAATTTCTGGGCTGTGGCGTGTACCTCTCCCAGTGGGTCTACCCACCTGCACCCCTCCACCACTGCAGTTGCCTCCGAGCTTACCTGCTCCTTACCCTAACCTAACTAACTGGGGCAGGCCCTCTGGCGCTCTCCCCACTCGGTGCCCTCTCTGGCACTGGGCTACCCGATCCCCACCCGGGATCCTCAGGCACCCACTCACAACTACCGGCTCCCAGAGCCCACCTGCGGCCTCACCTGGCCGACATCCTCACAGTGGTGGAGTGCCCAACCAACTACACACACTAACAGGCTACACGCCCAGCCATTTCCACAACACTAATGCACCCATTCACAACACCATTCTGCAACCGCACCACAAGTGCCAATATCCAACCACAATTTACCTGCACCCTCTACCTAACACTTACACTACCCGCCCCGGGTACTCGTGAAAGGGGTCCACTCTTCCCCCATCCACACCTTCGCACCATGCACACCACTCCGTACCACTCACTCCAACTCTCTCCACACACCTGTACCTGCACACCTGTGCTCTCACACCTGGTGCCACCTGCACCCTTCTCTCCCCAAGCGCATTCGCGCTGATCCACAACACTCACTACTCACACACTGCTCCACACACCTGTCCAGTTGCACACCTGTGCAATCACACCTGTTCCATCCTCACACACACAGCATCATCTCAGCTAACTACTCCCTTCTGAAACTTGCGCTTCCCAGTCGTCCCTTTAAACTATTGCGCTCCCACGTCATTATCATCCATACTAATCTACCTGCGTCCCCACTACAGGTATCAGTCACTAACTAAACTTAACGTTACCTAATGTCATCTTCTAGATCCCTACACACCATATCCTAACCCACCCGGGCTAGTTTTCACTGCCATACACCCCATAAACTATTGCTCCTTTGCCCCACTCACATGGGAAAGGTGGCAGGGATGCCACCCTCTCCCACCGGGCCTATCGCTCCTCAATCCCCCAGTCCTCTGGCACTAATAAGCCCCCCTTATTCAGAGGTACTGGGTCCCGCCTCGGCATCTAAAGCCGAGGCAATCCACGGGGGCGCCTGCTCGCCGGTGTAAGGTCTTATCCGGTCGGCGTGGACGATCCGAGGGAGGGCTCGTGGCCCCATTTTGATCTTAAAGACCACGTCACAGATTTGCGACAGGACGACTCCTGGGCCTTGCCAGGGGGAGGTGAGTTTTGGGCACCTTCCCTTCCGCCTCCGGGGATTAAAGAACCAAATCTTCGTCCCCGGAGCGTATTGACTCCCCTGGCTCCGGTCGTCGTACCTGCGCTTCATCTTTTCCCCCGCCAGATGGAGTTGGTGGCGGGCGAAGGCATGGACTAGCTCCATGCCTTCCTCTAGGTGACGTGCGTACCCCTCCCTCGGCGGGTTAACCACTGTGTCTGGCACGGGACCGCATAGCAAGTCGGCGGGAGCCCGTAACTCCCGCCCATACATAAGCAACGCTGGACTGCATGCGGTGGCCCCGTGCTGGCTGGTCCGGTAGGCCATAAGCAAATAAGGGAGATGTTCGTCCCAGTCATCCTGACGGGTGGTGGTGAACAGTGCCAGTTGTTGGATTAAAGTTCGGTTGAATCTTTCCACCATCCCGTCAGATTGAGGTCTTAAAGGCGTTGTCCTGGTTTTTCGAATTGACAGGAGACTGCACACATCTTTTAGTAATTTGCTCTCAAAATTTCGTCCCTGGTCGGTGTGCAACTCCTGTGGAATCCCATGCCGGCACACAAATCCTTCCACGAAGGCCTGCGCTACCACCCCTGCTTCTTGGTTGGGGAGGGCGTAGGCCTCCGGCCACTTGGTGAAGTAGTCCATCACAACGAGGATATACTTATTACCTTGGCGGGTGCGGGGCAGCGGTCCTAGAATATCCATAGCCACCCGCTCAAGGGGGGCCCCCACCTGATGTAATTGAAGGGGGGCCCTCATCCTCCGTGCTGGTCCCTTTTTGGCAGAACAGGCGTCGCATCTCCGACACCAGTCCTGTATGTCGCGCCCCATATTCACCCAATAGAACCTCCGGCGGACCCGAGATATTGTCTTTGTCCTGCCCAAATGGCCGCCGGAGCGGGTACCATGCACCTGTTGCAATATGACGTTCTTGAATTTGTCAGGGACTATCACCAGCCAGGAAGTTCGATCAGAGGGAACCTCCACCCACTTGCGATACAAGATGTTGCCTTTCAATTCCAGGGTCTGCCACTGAGCCCAATATGCCTTTGTTTGTGCCCCGAGGGGGGTGACCTCTTCCCCCTTTGGTCTTTGCCCCAATTTGACCCATTGGAACACCGGCCCCAGAACAGGATCCTCCTGCTGGGCCGTGCTCCAAGCCAACTCTCCAAATTCCTCGTCCGCGGTTAGTGGCAAAATTGGCCCTCTCACCCGGGTTGCCCGGACGACGAGAATCGGGGCGGAATCGCCCAATTGCTCCCTCTCCTCGTGTCTCGCACAAAATTTACAGTTTTCCCCCAGACAAGGACGCCGAGAGAGTGCGTCCGCATTACCATGGGCCTTCCCGGCCCTATGGGCCACATCAAAATCGTACTGCTGCAACTTTTCCAACCACCTTGCAATTTGGCCCTCCGGTTCCTTGAACCGAAGGAGCCATTGCAAGGAGGAATGGTCAGTTCTAACCAAAAATTTCCGCCCGTACAAGTACGGGTGGAAATGGTTCATGGCAGCCAGCATAGCCAATAACTCTTTGCGAGTGACGCAATAATTTCTCTCGGGCCTACTTAAGGCCCGACTATAATAACCAATCACTCTCTCCACGCCCTCCTGTGTCTGAGACAAAACTGCGCCCAATCCTTCCTGGCTCGCATCCGTGTCCAGGGTAAATGTCCCGTCACTAGTGGGGTAAGCTAGAAGGGGTGCGGATGTTAGACACCCCTTCAATTTTTGGAAGGCCTCGTGGCACTCCCGTGTCCAATTAAATCGCGTCCCCTTCTCCGTAAGCCGGTGGAGGGGACGGGCCAACTCCGCAAATTTCGCCACAAAGCGCCGGTAGTAGGAGCAGAGTCCCAAAAATCCCCGCACCTCTTTGATGGTACGTGGTGCGGGCCACTCCTCTACCGCTTTAATTTTGTCTGGGTCTGTTTTTACCCCCTCGCGGCCAATCACGTGACCTAGATAGGCCACCTCTCTTGCAAACAAAGTGCACTTACTCGGGTTCAGCTTCAACCCTGCCTGTCTGAGGCACCCGAACACCTGGTCCAAATTAGCTAGTGCCTGGGGGAACGTTTGGGCATGTACCAGGACGTCATCCAGGTACACCAGGCATGACTGCCATGGCATGCCGCCTAGTACATGCTCCATCAATCTCTCAAAGGTGGCGGGGGCGTTACACAAACCAAACGGCATCACAGTAAACTGATACAGTCCCTTACCTGTGGAAAATGCCGTTTTCTCCTTCCCTGCCCTATCCATCTCCACCTGCCAATACCCACTCTTGAGGTCCAAAGTTGTGAACCAATTTGAGCCCGCAACGGCATCGAGGGTGTCATCAATCCTTGGCAGGGGATATGAGTCCTTGAGTGTCACGTTGTTTAGCTGGCGATAGTCCACGCAGAACCGCGTGGTCCCATCCTTCTTTTTGACCAGCACAACAGGTGACATCCAAGGACTTCCCGAGGGCTCGATCACACCTGCGTCGAGCATTTTTGCAACCTGCTCGTCAGCTTCCGCCCTCTTGCTCCAAGGGAGCCGTCGGGCGGCCTGACGAATAGGCCGGGCCTCACCGGTGTGGATCTGATGTTTCACCAGGCCCGTACGTCCAATATCCTCGGTGGACAGGGAGAAGAGGTCCAAATGGGACCCAACCAGTTTGTGTAAGGCCTCCCTCTGGGTACCTCCCAACTCTACGCTACTACGATTTACCATCTCGCAAATGGGATCGGGCCAATTCCTACTTGTTATTGAAGGCTCCCCCCGGGGTCGGCTCGGCTGGACGTTCCCGCCCCTCACTGTCGCGACTTCCTCAACTGGGGTGCAGCCAGCTACCCTCGTGCCCCTTACTATAGTGCGTGGTTCTGTACTCACATTTACTACTCGGACGGCCACTACCGGTCCGTCCGTTTTTACAAGGGTGCGGCCCACGATTAAACCCGGTATGGACTGCGCTGCCACCGGTTCGACCAGGCCGCAGGACTCCTGCCATGTTGGGCGAGCTGCCCACCGGGCCGGCACTATCGCCTCGGCCCTGGGGGGGATGGTCACGGCCTCGGAAGCCTCCAGCTCCGCTCTCTCGGCCGTGCTCACTCCCCCTAACGGCAGCTCTTCTACTCCCACCTGCAGGATCCCCCGGCACAAGTCGATTTTACAACCGCTGGCAGTCAACAGGTCCAACCCTATTAAACATGGGTCGCACACCTCCGCCACCCAAACATCTATCTCCCTCCTTACCGACCCTAACTTGAGGGTCACAGAACCACGCCCTATGATCGGGGCCGTTACCCCGGTAGCAAGCTGCAAACTATAATTTTGCAGGCGCTGGATCTTATCCCAGCCACCTGCGCTCGAATCAAGGACCACAGGGCTGATGATCGTGGCGCTAGCTCCTGTGTCCACGACGGCGTCTACCCCCACGCCGGCAATTTTGCATCTAATTGTCAGGCTACCGGTTCCAATTTGGCCACAATAAATGACCTGTCGCGTCAATGAGGGCTCTCCTCCATCCTCTGCTGCCGAACACCGCCCTACGTGCCCGACACCTTCTAGTTTCCCGGGGTCTGGCGGGGGGGTGTCTGGGGTCGGCTAACCCGCTCCCCCCTGGGCGGAGTTGAGGACCTCAACTGCCGGGGATCATCCCGGCGCGCGTTTCGACAGTGCCGCGCCAGGTGACCCAGGCGGTTGCAGGTATAGCACCTCACCTGATAAGGTGCTTGCCTCCGGAATTCCAAATTCCCCCCCCTGTAGGTCCGAATTGGATTACCCGCTCGTGGTCCACCGCGGGCCACCTCCGGGGCCGCCTGCCATGGTCCAGGTCCTGCCAGGCGCTGGTCCACCAGCCTCCGGACCATGCCCGCCAGGTCAGGACCCACGTCGGGGGCGGGCCCCCTAAGGGGTCCGCCCTCCATCGGGGGTCCCATCTGGCGGACCGCCATTGCGAGACGCTCGCCCCCCCGGGCCAGGGGCCTCGCTGCTTCCCAACGGGCCGCAGCGTCAGCCGCCTGGCTCAGAGTCTGCGGGCGCCACATGGCGAGCTGTTGCCGGAGCTCAATATCCGGGAGGGCCTGGATAAAATGGTCCAGCGCCAGGCTTTCCCGGGAATCCGCTGCCATGCTAGCATGTGCGATCCCCACTGCGCGGCGAATGTCGTGGGCAAGTTCCCCGATGGCTTCCTGGGGCTTGCGCTTTCGCAGCGCGAGCTGAGCTTTAACAAGCTCGCTCTGCTGTTCTATTCCAAATCGATTAATTAGGGCGTCGCGGAGGGCTGGCAGGGTGAGAGCACCCGCTGGTAATGCCGTCAGCACCTCCGCCGCCGCGCCGCGCAATGCGGCCACCAGGTGTACTCCACCTTCGTCCTCACCCCAACCGTTACCCTTACACACACAGTCGAACTGCGCCAGGTACGCGCGTAGATCACTCTTGCCGTCATACGGCGCGAGTGGGACCTTGTGGGACCACCTCGTATGCGAGTCGTTGCCCGCCGGCCGGACCCCGTGCGTCGCCCCTTGCGGGGTCAGCGCGGGGCCGAACCGGCCGGGCCCCCACAGTACACTACCCCCAAGGGGCTCTCGTGCCTCCCCGGTCCCTCCAACAACTACCCCTGTTGGTGTCGATGCATGGGTCACACCTCCGCAACCCGCTACCCATTCCATACCACCACCACCACAACCTTGCTCACCCACACCTCGCACCTCTCGTTCCATACCCTCCGGACCAGCCATACACCTCACTCTTGGCCTCTCACGAACATCCGGGTCTATCTCGACCCCCAAGCTTATTAAATCACCTGGCGCATCATACGCACGACCATATTGGTCACCACTTACACCGGGTCCTCTTTCTCTTCGCTTCTCCTCCATCACCTGCGAATCCCTCATCCGGTTAATGAGCACATCATCACGATCCGAACACAGACTTTGGACCAATTCTTTTACTTCCTCCTTTATCTCTTTCTTATCCTCTCTCCGTCGCTTCTTAATTTCGCTCACCCCTTCTTCCACTTCTTCTAATTTTTGCTTCATCTCCTTCATCTCTTCGTGCGCCCCTTTAAGTTCTTCCTCTAACTCCACTTTATTTTTTTCTATGTGCTCCCGCACCTCCCGCTCTTTAACCTCCATTACCTCTACCACCTTGTCCATTTTCCTCGTCAGGTCCTCATGTACCGTCTGGCACTCTTTTTTAATTACCCCTACGTCCTTTTTCATCTCCTTCTGTGTCGATTTTAAACCCTCTATTACCGCTGTGTTCTTCTTTACCTGGTCCCCCAGCTCCTTTTGTCCCACTGTCAGTTGTTCTACTCCCAGCGTCAACTCCTCTATACCACCTTGCAATTTTACAGTCCCCTTTCTCACCTCTTTCTCCATGCGCTCCTTACAGTGCCTCACCTCCTCGCGCACTCCTCCGACTTCCTCACTCACTCCTCTTCTGATCTCCTCTCCCATCACTTGCATCTCCTGCCCAGATGCCACCCTCATCTGCTCCATTTCCTCCCTGTGAGCATCCAGTTTGGTTTCTACCCCCATTCTGACCCCCTCTATCTGCTGCTCCATTTGTTTAACTTCCCTTTCCGCTTGGTCCCTCATGTCCCTCAATTTGCCTTCCATACTGTTTTCTAACCCTATTAACCCATTTCTCACCTCTTTTATCCCGTTGTCTAACCCCTCAAAATTATTGTCTAACTTCCCAAATTTCTTGTCTAATCCCTTAAAATTATTGTCTAACCCCTCACTGGTACCCCTCGCTTCGTCCCTCATTACCCCCATTTCGTTTCCCATTACCCCCATTTTTGCTTCTAGCCTCTCCATAAGGGCCCCCATTTGCAGGAGGAAAAGGTTCGAATCCACCAGGGGCGCTGCCACGGTCGCTGGCGCGGTGATCAGCGAGGCGCCATTTTGCGCGCCCGCTTCTTCGTGCGTGACGGCGCTATTTTGCGAACCTGCCGCCCTCACTGCTTCGCTCTCCTCCTGTCCCTCATTTTGGTCCTGGATCGACCCTACTTCACTCTCCCCTACCGGACCCCAGCCGTCTTGATCCGCCATAGCGCGACTTTCAAAATTCGGGTTTTTATTATTTATTTTTTTTGTAAAACACAATCAAATTTCGCTGTTATAATTTCGAGCGCGTAAACGCGCTCCGGGTCCAATCTCACTCCTCGACACCAATTGTTACAGATACGACTTTGATGGTATGGTGGGCCGAGCGGGATGGCCGCCGTATCCGTACAAGTTACCCGATTGTGCCCGAATGTTGACTAATCGCGCTACGCTGGCTCAATAGGAAAGAGAAGACACCCGGCTGGGTTATAATGACACAATACGACACCAGGGGTTCAGTTCTCAAGACCTCCGGAGGAGGTTATATTAAGGCGGAAAAGGTTAGATTACAGGGACAAGAGGGAAACATAGGAAGGTGGGCACTTAGACACAACCTTATATTAACCCTAGACAGACCACAGATAAACGCGGGACAAGGCTCACTCACACGGGGTTTGATGGCAAGGGGAGGCAGGTCGCGATGGCTCAGGTGCACCTGGCTCCGGGACAGAATCACGTACGGTGGTGTCCAGCAGATGCGGGGAGGTCGCTCAGCGCTCGTGGGTCGCGACTTTGGTGGAGATGCCGGGGAGGTCGCTCAGCGCTCGGGAGGGTGGCGTCTTGTCCTTCCAAGCTCGGGGCGCATCTGACGTCACGTCCGGCGCGGGGCCGCGTATATCCGGCGGGGAGTCACGCCCTCGCTCGTTAGCTCCGCCCCATATGGCATCGGCCCATGGCTTCTCATTGGGTGCGGGGGTTACCGGCTCCGCCCTTGACGAGGGGCCGACAGGGAGCCCCCTTCTGGGTAACCCCGTCGAGCACATGTTCAATGGCGGCCAACCGAGCCGGAGTGAGGACGCAAAGCCGCTGTTGTTGTGGTTGTTGTTGGAGCTTGAGATGATGGGAAGAGATGCGGGGAGGTATGGGAAGGTCCTAAACTCCTACTGGTGCCATATCATCACATTCTGGTGCAACGAAGAGTCATAATTAATGGAAACAAGTCCTTAACTGACATAGATTAAGAATAACTAGCAAGATGTCCTATAATGGTCTACGTGTGGTGCGGGGGACCTGGGCACGACATTTAATGGGGGAATGAAGGGGAAGATCGGCTCTAATGGGTGTTGTTTACAGACAATGGGACTAGGGAATGGGGTAAGGGGAGAGTTGGGGAGTATCGGAGAAGATAGGGGAATATTTACAAGCGGATATGGAGGTCAAATTCCATATTCGCAACAATACTATTCAATACAGGCACAATAATCAAAAATACAGAAAAGAAAAAGAGATAATGACAGGAAATCAAAACAGTCCAATGAACTAGAAAAGAAAAACAACAACAGAAAAAACGACCACACACTGATTCAATCCCAACAAACCTACAAATATATCAATAATTCATTCTCCTGCACCATGCAGATCCCATCAAAACACCAGATGTTCATAAACTCATCAATACATTTCTTTCTTCCAGAATCACAAAATTCAAGTTTGAGTCTTGCAGATATCAAGGCATTAAAAAAGAACAAGACATCACATTGCCCAATCGGCTTTCCTTTCAGTTTTTCCTTCCTCGATAAATAAATTGCCATTTTCGCCGTGGCCACTAAAAACAAAAACAACATATGTACATGTTCTTTCATATCATTGAAACCAAAAATAAATGATCGCAGAGAAAAAGTGATCTTCATTTTTCCAGCCATGTAGTTCAGCCATTGAAATAAAGGCACAAGCCTTGCACAATCAACGTATGCATGGAACACATCCTCTGTGTAAACACAGAATGGGCAACACGTAGATATGGGCGCGAAATGACTCACTAATTTATTAGATGGAATGATCCAGTGTATCATTCGCCACTGGAGATCACCTGTCCTTTTGCTTACCAGCTTACTGTATACTGATTCCCATGCAGGCTCAGATGGGAGTCCTTCCGGCATTAGCCCTTTCCACCTGGCCACTCCATTTAACGGTGAGTTCCCAAGCAGAACTGCAGTGCATAACCGATACAGGTCTTTACTACTGCATTGCTGAAAAATGTTTTGTCCCTCACTAATTGGGGGCAAGTCTCCGTGACTAGGCTGTACCAATAAACCAGGAAAATGCCAGTCATTGGATGTCACCAAAACTTCCTGGGTCCATCTTAGTCCAAGTTGGAAGCTTTTCTTTACTATTCCCTTTAGTATTCTTCCGATTATTCTGTTTGACCATATTCCAGTCATATCGGCTATCTCTTGCACCGACTTCCACCCCCAACCAGAATCATGGCGGAGGTCCAACACTTTGATTATGCCCGCTGTAATAAAGTGTTGATAAAAGTCTCGGCTTCTTGGAATTGCAGGAAACAGTAGGTTGTAAAAAAGGGGTTCTTCCACAAACATGCTTGTCGCATAGGTTTCTTGCTGGCGACTAGTCGAAAGGCTTTGCCAGGCATTCAGAAGGCTCTGATAGAATGATGGTAGATGAGATGTGTCGACATGTTGGAGTTGGACTAAGAAAAGTTCAAGGCCATATCCGAGCCCGCTTGCTTTTCGCAGCACGTGATAGGCCAGAAGTCGGCTTGGCAGTCGTTCCTTGTACAGCAACTGCTGTATGGTACACAGCCGAAAAGCCATGATACGACTTTTTATGTCGATCAGTCCCTGGCCACCTTCAGACAAGGGGCTACATATGACATTTGGTAGTAACCAATGGTGACCACTCCAAAAAAAATCCACGAGTAGCCTCTGCACTGCCTTTAGTAGTGCCTCTGGCGGCTGAAGGCAGATAAACCTATGCCACAGGGAAGAAGCCACCAAATTATTCACCACTAGAACCCTGCCTTTGTAGGAAAGGTGGGGCAGAGCTCGTTTCCACAGTCCCAGTCTTTTTTTGACATGCTCAACAATCCCGTCCCAATTTTTGAGGACGTAATGTGGAGATCCCAGGAAAACCCCAAGGTATTTGACTCCGTCTTCCACCCATTTTAACTTTGTTGGTAGATGCACAGGTGGTACCAGCACTCTTCCAGGTGGAATGTTCTTGAGACAGGGAATCCATAAGGCCTTACTCTTGTCCCAGTTACACTTCAAAGAAGAAGCGAGGCAAAAAAGATTTAAACATTCAACAAGTGCTGGGATATCACTCTCCTTCTTAACAACCACACAGACATCATCTGCATAAGCCGATACAACTACTGAAGGACTCCCAGGGGATACAGTCACTCCTGAAATATTTTTCCTAAATAAAATTAGGAGTGATTCCATTACCAAGGAAAATAATAACCCAGAAACCGGGCATCCTTGTCTCACCCCTCTTTGAACCTGTACCGGAGAGCTGAGTTCGTTATTTATTTTAAATAAACTAAATATATTGTTGTACAACAAAGTCACGTAGGCCCTAAAATTGACACCAAAGCCACATGCTTCTAGCACCCGATACAAAAAAACATGATCCACACTGTCAAAAGCCCTTTCCAAATCCAGGAATATTATCCCAAAATCTTTTTCCAAGCAATCACATTCCATTAAGTCTCTAATCAAAAAAATATTATCATAAATAGATCTGTTTGGGATGCAGTAACTCTGATCATGGTGGACTAGATCACCGATTACCGTCTTCAACCGACTGGCCAACACTTTTGACAATATTTTATAGTCCGTACATAATAACGAGACCGGCCGCCAATTCTTTATCTGTCGTAGATCCCCAGTCTTTGGAATCAGCGACACCACTGCTCTTCTGAAGCTTAGTGGGAGTTCTCCAAGCACCAAGGATGATTCCAGGACATTCAATAATTCAGGGCCCAAAAGGTCCCAAAAAGCCAAGAAAAATTCTGCCGGTAAGCCGTCAATCCCAGGAGCTTTCCCCGAGTCCATTTCACTTAGGGCCTGCGTTAGCTCAGGCAAAGTAATTGTTGAATCCAGGCCCAGGCACTGAGGCTCAGTTAGGGATGAAAGGTGAGAAGTTAAAAATTCCATGGTTTGCTCACAAACATTTTGTTTTGCATAGACTTTTGAAAAAAACTCTCTAATGCACAACCTTACATCTCCAGGGTTGGCAACCATGTTTCCCCTAAAGTCTTGTACAGAGAAAAGGGTTTTGGGTGACTTATTGACAAAATCCATTTGGAAAAAAGATTTACTCGGGGTGTCTGATACCTTTAAATTGTTTATTCTTAATCTAATTAACAGGCCTGCTGCTTTCTCCTGAATCAGCTCTCTCAGTTGAGCCTTCTTTTCAACCAATAACCTGTGGTCTCTTCTGATATTATCTTTAGCCAGTTTACACTCTAACCGTATAATATCAGCTTCTAAACAAGCCATTGTTATATTTTTTATGTCAGTTCCATTTGAAACAAACTGCTGACAAAACACTCTAATCTGAGCTTTTGTATTATCCCACCATAATGCTAAAGAAGAGAAAGAGGGCTTTCTTGAAAGTTGGATGACCCAAAAAGCACGGAAGGCGTCTTTAAACAAAGCATCTTCGAGAAGACTGGTATTGAATTTCCAGTATGCACTTTTGCGTAAGGGTTGAGGGAAAAAGAGGCCCATGGTAACTAAATGATGATCAGAAAACAAAGATGGAAAATGATTTGGAGAGATAACCGCATTCCTGAACTGTGAGTTTATGTACCAACGGTCAAGTCTAGCGAAGGTCATTCTCCCATTGGCACATCGTCCCCAAGTATACTCAGATTTGTTGGGGTAATGCAGTCTCCATGCATCTAGCACACCCACTGCCGAAAAATAATTTAACAAATCAGTACTACCTTCGGGATGAGGTTCTGCTGTATTTCGGTCTATACTGGGTTTAAAGGTGCAATTAAAGTCACCCCCCATGCAAATACAATTATTGAGATCTATCGACTGCATGTGTCGAATTAAAGATGAAAAGAAAGCTCTTCGTTCCACACTCTCACTTGGTGCATAAACGTTGAATAGTGTAAACCGAAAATTATTAATGACCAGTTCCAATGAAATAAACCGGCCTTTAATCACCTCCTGGAAGAGGCATGACTCAGGTACCAGGCCTGGTCTGAGTAAAAAGGCTACACCAGCAGAAGAAGAAGACATGTTACTAAAAAAGCATTGTCCTTTAAAGAGGCGACACCAGTCGTACTCCCCATTTTGAATTATATGGGTTTCCTGGAGTAAGAGCACATCAATTTTCTTGCGCTCAAATAAACTTTTCACCTGAACCTGGCGGTTTTGGCTTGCACCTCCGCCATTCATATTTAAGGTTCCAAAGGTGATTTTTTTCATGGATTATCAAAAGGCGTGAGCGGTTGCTGGGAAATCTCGCTCCCTGCTTTTGTAACAGCCTTTCTTAGCCGATGAAACAGCGACCTTGTTAAATGAAATTCATCCGGCCTCCTAATTATGTCCTTTGCAGCCTGGATGAATGAAATTAAATCAGGAAAATGATCTTTTACAATCACATTTCGGTGTCGGTAGGTGTCATTCAGAAAAGAAATAACGAGTTGAGGGGCTATGGATGACTGATCTGATGAAGATTGAGACAACTCAGTCATCTCAACTTCATCCTCTGAATCTGACAAATCAGAAACAGCTCCACCCGGGTCACATATATCAGTCTGCACAGTCACCATTTTGATTCCAGCCAAGTCCGAAGATTTGCTGGAATGTTCTATGGTAGAGTCATCCTCACTCTGGTACCCGGGACATTCAGCAGGAGCTGAGATCTCGGCTTCACCCTCCTGCAGGGAGATGTTCACTGGCTCAGTTGACGAACCAGTGTCATGATTTAGATCTTGCAGGGGTAAAGAGGAGCTTGGGGCTGAGACATTCCCAATCCGCTCGGTCTCAGCAGGTAGTGCAGGTGGCGGCTCACTAATGGGCTCACCATCATCTTTAGTCTCACCATCTACTTTTTCTCCCAGGTTTTCGGTGCTGCCCGATAATGTTTCAGAATTAATTAATTCATGTTCCTTCTCCCTGGTGTCAACACAGCTTGTGGACACCTGAGAAAGACGTTCCAGGGCGTCTGCACCCACACTGTCTTTATCCAACACTACCTTTTTCAAAGTAATGTTGGAGTTACAAGCACCAGGTGCTCTTCGTTTCTTTGTCACCACAATGGGATTTTCTTCCATCTCCTCACTGCACGTAGCATCTGCCACCACAGGTGGGTTATCTGGGGTTATTTCATTATTTACCGAATCAGCGGTGTTGTCGTTTACACTAAGACGAACAGGAGTATTATCCCTACTCCTCGAGTGCGAGGGAGCGTCGCTAGGAACCGTTCGGGTATTTCGGTTTACGTTGTTTCGCACGTTAGAGACCGGGGTGTTATCTCTTTTACAATCAGCGTCACTATGGCCTGCTTCACCGCACCTTACACACGATACCTTCGGACAAAACCTTTTCACATGGCCAAAAGCTCCGCACTGAAAACATGTTAATGAGGCCGATGACGCATACATCTGATACTCATGGTTGTTCACCTTTACCTTGAACGTGATGTTTAACCCCGTGTCATCGCCTCGATCCGGAAGCACCATATACACCTGCCGTCTGAAGCTCATCACGTGTTTAACACGTTCATCCTGAGACCGGAGCGGAATCATTGTGATTTTTGACACAGCTGTTCCGTATCGGGACAAAACGGACATCAGCTGGTTGCAGGTTATAAATGGGGGTACGTTAGATATGACGACCCTCATCGACGGAGTGTCCATAGGCGACGCCAAGACAAAGAGACCTGTCTCTGTGGTTAAACCCGCACTTACAACATCGTGAACGAATTTTTCATCGGACACAAATACAACAACTTTTCGATTCATTCTCGACGCTGCTCGTACATTTTCACAACCGATTATTTTCCCCACCGACAAAACAATGTCCTCAGTGGAAGTTCCTTCGGGTGGAACACACACAAATGCATGCTTCCTTGTTAAGTTGTCGAACGCCTCTAACCGAGAGCGTGCATTCGCCATCCCAGCGAATTAACACCCCCCCCCACTTGTCCGAACCGGACAAGTAGGTACCAAAACGAAATAAATCAAACTAGAATAAATAATAAACGTGCAGTATAAGCACAAAAAGGCTTACAAAGCGTCGTCGAAGCCGGTAGGCCGCACCCAAAATGGGTCCGCTCTCAAACCTCTCTCTCTTGAAGACAAAGGTATAGGAAGGATGAAAACAAAATGCCAAAGTACACAGGATGGAAAGGAGAGGGAGGGGGGGGCAGGGGAGGGCAGGAGAGGAGGAAAACTCACAAAGAACTCGCTACACCACAGAGCAGTTGCTCACAGCCGCCATGACGCCACGCCCAACACACGAACGGCCAGCAGGGGGCGCGAGAGAGAGAGAGAGAGAGAGAGAGAGAGAGAGAGAGAGATGGAGAGAGAGAGAGAAAGAGATTGAGATAAAGGGAGAGAGAGATGGAGAGAGAGAGATGGAGAGAGAGAGAGATGGAGAGAGAGAGAGATGGAGAGAGAGAGAGAGATGGAGAGAGAGAGATGGAGAGAGAGAGATGGAGAGAGAGAGAGAGAGAGATGGAGAGAGAGAGAGATGGAGAGAGAGAGATGGAGAGAGAGAGAGAGAGATGGAGAGAGAGAGAGAAAGAGATTGAGATAAAGAGAGAGAGAGATGGAGAGAGAGAGATGGAGAGAGAGAGAGATGGAGAGAGAGAGAGATGGAGAGAGAGAGATGGAGAGAGAGATGGAGAGAGAGATGGAGAGAGAGATGGAGAGAGAGATGGAGATAGAGATAGAGATAGAGATGGAGATAGAGAGAGAAAGAGATTGAGATAAAGGGAGAGAGAGATGGAGAGAGAGAGATGGAGAGAGAGAGAGATGGAGAGAGAGAGAGATGGAGAGAGAGAGAGAGATGGAGAGAGAGAGATGGAGAGAGAGAGATGGAGAGAGAGAGAGAGAGAGATGGAGAGAGAGAGAGATGGAGAGAGAGAGATGGAGAGAGAGAGAGAGAGATGGAGAGAGAGAGAGAAAGAGATTGAGATAAAGAGAGAGAGAGATGGAGAGAGAGAGATGGAGAGAGAGAGAGATGGAGAGAGAGAGAGATGGAGAGAGAGAGATGGAGAGAGAGATGGAGAGAGAGATGGAGAGAGAGATGGAGAGAGAGATGGAGATAGAGATAGAGATAGAGATGGAGATAGAGATAGAGATAGAGAGAGAGAGAGAGAGAGAGAGAGAGAGATAGAGATAGAGATAGAGATAGAGATAGAGATAGAGATGGAGATAGAGATAGAGATAGAGAGAGAGAGAGAGAGAGAGAGAAAGAGATTGAGATAAAGGGAGAGAGAGATGGAGAGAGAAAGTGTACAATAATACAATGATCATTATTAAGTGATATGGCAATGCATGTACAAAATAACCCAAATTCATTGGACTTCACAAGCCTGGTAAAAATTGTATTGTAAGTAAGTTTATCTGCTGAGAAAGATCTGACGGCACAAGGGTTGATAAACGAGCGTCTGAGATAGGGTGGAGTAAAAGGCGTGATGTGCTTCATCATGGATTCAATGATTTATAGGACAAAAGCAGTAACGTTACCTTTGTCGCTGTTGTTGTAACCTCATGTATCACATAACTTCCATCATCCTTATACTGGAAACAGAATGCATCGACGTGAAAAGCAGTCCCTTGTACAAAGTTTGGTAATCAGGCATGTGGTCTAACCCATAAATGAAGAACAAAATAAGACTGATTGTTGAGTTTAAAGGCAATGTGTAAAACGTTCAGTTAAGATTGTTATCGAATACTATAGAGAAAACATTTTCATTAATTTCATGAATTGGATTTTTATGCAAGGCCATTTACATCATGCAATGTTCCCTATGCATGGACATGTGAGATCAAGTGTTTCAAGACTGAAACATGAACAAACAGCAAAAAGAAACAACCCAGTGAAGGATTAAAATTCTGATGGTTTAAAAGTAAAGAACACATCACTACTACTTATTGTTGAGGTATCATATAACCAGCGTGTGCATTTACACAGTTTGGAAACTTTATTTGCAGAAAGTGGACAATTTGTTTGATGAAAGATGAAATGAATCCTGCCTACCTCCTTCGTGACAGACTTGTGGACCCCGAGTTGATCATCAGGAATGTGACCTACGTACTGGAGAGACAAACCAGGATGAAATCATCATAAGGAATATCTGTCATACTAACTCACTGGAACTGCTCCATTTACTGTTGATTCACTCTCATAAGGGTTATCAAACATAGGGGCAATACCCCTGGCGCTCCCCTGGTAGAATAAAAAGTATACTGCACTGACTAAAGGTATTTTAAACCTTTTTCAATGGTTGCTATAAGACATGACAGCATGTAGAATCATACTGACGTAATCATAAGACTTTACACAAACAAACCTAAAAAATACCTATTTCAACCCCCACCCTCCACCCACCCCGTATACATCCTCAGACCCCAATTTTTCTAATGCCTTAAACAAACATTGGTACATCACGGGTAATGTAGGTTGTAGGTTGTGGTGAAGTTTCATCGATATAGTGTGTGTAGTTTCTGAGAAGAAAGCAAATACCTATTTTGGGGGGCAAATCCCCATAGCCTCCTAAAGAGGAAGATTTTTTTTAATGCCGTAAACAAACTTCGGTACAGCACGGGTGGTGAAGGTTGTGGTCAAGTTTCATCGAAATTGTGTGTGTAGTTTCAGAGAGGAAAGCAAATACCTATTTTGGGGGGTCAAACCTGGACCCACTTTGACCCCCTGTAGACCCCCTTAGACTTCGATTTTCTTAGTGCCGTGAACGAACTTTGGTACATCATGAGGGATTAAGGTTGTGGTCAAATTTCATCGAAATCGTGTGTGTAGTTGCAGAGGAAAAAGCAAATTCCTATTTTGGGGTGTCAAACCTGGATCCACGTTGACCCAGGTAAACCCCCTTATACCACGATTTATTTAATGCCGTGAACAAACTTTAGTCAAAACACAACAAATATCTCTTGTGCTAAGTTTGGTCACAATCCCTTTAGCGGTTTCGGAGAAGAAGTTGCAAGTGTTTACGGACGGACGGACCGACGCAATGACAGACAGATGGAATGACGGACTGACGGACGGACGACGTGCCATCGCATAAGCTCCCCTCAACTTCGTTCCAGGTAAGCTAAAAAGTACTAGGAATGAGATACTCATAATAGTCCAGGACATGTCAACATTTATTTGTTTATTACAATAGTTGCACTTGCTTAATTTGCCCTTAAAACTGTCTATGCTTGTATCGTAGAAGATTTGAGATTGCTCGTTAAGCCATACAGGGGTTGCTTCAGTCGGTTCCTTTCCATGAGCGAATCAGCAGCCATGCACAACATGGGACGTATGCACAGGTGCGTTGTCATGAAGGAGGAGCAAGACTTTGGTAAACATCCTTGACGGAATTTGTGCTTCACATCCTGCGACAATTTTTGCATTAGGCTCGTATAATATTTTCCTGTGATTGTGCTTTTGTAAGACATGGAGTCAATGAGCAGGATTCCCTTGGCATCCCAGCGAATCAAGGCCATAATCTTGCTGGCTGAGGATCGGATGCAAAATGTATAGACTGGCAATGATGCCTCGTGCTTCTATAACCTGGATTCCAATTTGGTGTCAGTATCCTGGTGATAAAGCCGTGTTTTATCACCAGTCACTGGATATGCAATTAAGTTGGATATGGAACTGCGTTGAACAGTTAGAGACGTCCGCAACACGATGACAGCTGTTTGTTGATTGAGATTGCCAATATTTTGGGGGACCCACCTTGCTGAGATCTAGAACGTGTTACAGATTTTGTGGACGATTGTGGAAAACCTGCCTTTGGAAATTAAATGTTCTGTGGCGGCTACCGCTGGGTTTTCACAATCGCCTTGCACCTATCAAGGACGCGGAGCGATCACCATGCCGGGCTCGTCCAGGACGCCCGGGCAGGCCCGCGCTCAACTTGCCAGGCCTCGGTCGGGACGCCCAGGCATGCCCGGGCAGGCTCGCCCTCAACTTGCCAGGCCGCAGCCAGGACGCTCGGCCACGCCCCCTCTCGCCTTTCCTGGGCAAACGCTCCGGGATAATGTGTGTATATATATTGCTGCCCGATAAACGGGCTTTTCAGAGTACCTGAGTGTTTTGTTTGAATAAAGCAACTCGGACGAATTCCAGCTTTTTGTCGCGTCCATTCTTCCGATCGACGTGGGAGCCCGAGCTCCTTCATTGGTGACCTACCGACATGGACACGGCAGTGGCCCATAAACTGCCTACCTTCTGGGAGGCTCACGCGGCGGTTTGGTTCGCACAGGCGGACTCCCTGTTCGCCCTGCGAGGCATCACGGCCGATGACACCCGCTTCCACCATGTGGTAGCAGAGCTCAGTTCAGCCACCGCGGCCCGCGCCCTGAGCCTCCTCGAGAGCCCGCCAGCCGCTGACAAATACGGCGCGATTAAAAAGCTTCTCCTCGACGCTTTCGCCCTCCCATCGGCGGAACGCGCACGGCGCCTGCTCGACCTGCCCGAGCTCGGCGACACGCGCCCTTCTGAGCGAATGGACATGCTTTCGCTGCTCGGCGAGCACTCTCCAGCATTCCTGTTCCGGGAGCTGTTCCTCCGTCAGCTGCCTAGCCCGGTACGCCTCGCCCTGGCAAGCACGACGATCACGGATCCCCGTGCCCTTGCCAGGGAAGCCGACAAGATCTCCGCCGCAGGCCAGCGCATCGCAGCAGCGACCTGGGGCCCACCGCCGTCCGACGCAACACCCATGGCGCCCGAGCACCCGGCACGGTCGACGACCGAACTGCCGACGCAATTGGCGGCCGCTACACCGAGCCGACCACCTCCAGCACGACGACCGGGGCCTCCACCTGACCAAGCGTGGTGTTACTATCATGCCAGGTTCGGACAGAAGGCCCGGACATGCCGACCCCCGTGCACCTTCGGCAGGCCGGGAAACGGCCGGGCCGGCGTTCATTACCAGCCATGAGCGCCGGCCACACGGGCAACTTACTGTTCATCACGGATAAAGCGTCCGGACGGCGCTTCCTGTGCGACACCGGCGCCCAACTGAGCGTCATACCCACCTCTGACCAGGACAGGCAGTCCGCGGTTTGCGGCCCCTCCTTGGTTGCGGCCAACGGATCGGCCATCCGCACCTTCGGCCCGCGCAACGTCACCCTCTGCTTCGGCGGCCAACGCTTTGCTTGGACGTTTGTAACCGCAAACGTGCCCATGGCTCTGCTAGGCGCCGACTTCCTCTGCGCACACGGATTGCTGGTGGACGTCCAACGGCGTCGTTTAATCAACGCCGAAACCTTCAGCTCCCTTGTATGCACATTGAGCAGCTCCGCGCCGACCGAGCTGGCATGCGCCCTCCCGGCGGCGAACGAGTTTGCTCGCCTGCTCACGGAGTTCCCGGCCCTCACTCGGCCGTCGCAGTACGGCATGGGATCGAGCACCACATACCAACCACGGGCCCGCCGGTCTACGCCAGAGCCCGCCGCCTCGACCCAGCCAAGCTCGCCGTGGCCAAAGCCGAGTTCGACGCTTTAGAACACCTCGGCATCGTGCGGCGCTCCGATAGCGCGTGGGCTTCGCCACTACACATCGTCCCAAAGCCAGGGGGCGGCTGGCGCCCATGTGGTGACTACCGCCGCCTTAACGACGCTACCACCCCCGACAGGTATCCGATCCCGCACATCCAAGACTTCTCCGCCCGTCTGGCGGGACGGGTCATTTTTTCGAAAATTGATCTCATACGGGGATATCACCAGGTACCTGTCAGGGCGGCCGACGTCCCTAAAACGGCAGTCATCACGCCGTTCGGCTTATTCGAATTCTTACGGATGCCGTTTGGTCTCAAGAACGCGGCTCAGGCGTTCCAGCGCTTGATGGACGGCGTGCTACGTGACCTGCCGTTCCTTTTCGTTTACCTGGACGACATCCTCGTCGCCAGCACGTCCCGGGCCGAGCACCTCCTCCACCTCCGAAAACTGTTCGGGCGCCTCAGCGAGCACGGCCTCATCGTCAACCCGGCCAAATGTCACTTCGGCACGACGGCCGTTGATTTTTTGGGCCACCACATCACCAAGAACGGGGCCGTGCCGCTGCCAACCAAGGTCAAGGCCATCACCACGTTCCCGCGTCCCCGCACCATAAAGGCCCTGCAGGAATTCCTGGGAATGGTGAATTTTTATCACCGCTTCATGCCCCGCGCTGCTCAACTCATGCGGCCCCTCTACGAAGCCCTCCGGGGCAAGCCGGCCAAGCACGACATCGCCTGGTCCGCAGCAATGGACGCGGCCTTCCAAAGCTCAAAGCGGGCCCTCGCCAACGCAACACTGCTCGATCACCCGGTGCTCAACGCTCCCATCGCCCTCACCACGGATGCCTCCGACTACGCGGTGGGCGCCGTACATGAGCAATGGGTGAACGGGGTTTGGCAGCCACTCGCTTTTTTCAGCCGGCAGCTCCGGCCGAACGAGCTCAAATACAGCACGTTTGACCGTGAGCTCCTAGGTCTACACCTGGCCGTCCGCCATTTCCGCCACCTCCTGGAGGGCCGACCTTTCACAGCGTTCGTCGACCACAAGCCGTTGGTTTACGCAATGGCCAAGGTCACGGAGCCGTGGTCGGCCCGCCAACAGCGCCACCTCTCCGCCGTGTCGGAGTTTACCACGGACATCCGGCACGTCGCCGGCAAAAACAACGCCGTGGCCGACTGTCTTTCCCGGGCCAGCGCGAACGCGGTCCACTTGGGCGTGGACTTCGCGCTTATGGCGGCGGACCAAACCACCGACACCACGGTACAAGCCCTCCGGGCGGCAGACACGGGCCTCCGCCTGGCCGACATCCCCTTCGCGGACACTGTCCTGCTCTGCGACGTCTCCCAAGGCCAGCCTCGCCCCATCGTGCCCGTCACCTGGCAACGCCGCATCTTCGCCTCCCTCCACGGCCTTTGCCACCCGGGCCGGAAAGCTTCCCAGAAGCTGGTGTCGGCGCGATTCGTCTGGCACGGCCTTCGTCGGGACGTCCGCGATTGGAGCAGCACCTGCACAGCCTGCCAACGGGCCAAGGTCCACCGACACACCCAGGCCCCGCTGGCACCTTTCACCGTGCCCGAACGACGTTTCGACCACGTCAACGTGGATCTGGTGGGCCCCCTCCCCCCGTCACGGGGGTTCACACACCTGCTCACCATGGTGGACAGGACCACCAGGTGGCCGGAGGCCGTTCCCCTCGTCTCCACCACCACCGCCGACATGGCGCAGGCTTTCATCGCCACCTGGGTCGCCCGCTTTGGCGCACCGGCGGACATCTCGTCAGACCGCGGACCACAGTTCACCTCCGAGCTGTGGGGCGCGGTCGCCCGCAACCTGGGGGTCAAGCTCCACTGTACTACGGCCTACCACCCCCAAGCAAACGGGTTGTGCGAGCGATTCCACCGCTCCATGAAGGCCGCGCTCATGGCCGGCCTTCAAGACGGCGGTTGGGCCGACCGGCTGCCGTGGGTCCTTTTGGGCCTCCGCACGGCCCCCAAGGAGGACCTCCAGGCATCCACCGCCGAGCTTGTCTACGGCCAGGCGCTACGCGTCCCGGGCGAATTCGTGCCCGACGCTACCAGTCCCTGGTCCGCAGCTCACCAGCGCTCGGACCTCCAGGAGGCCGCCCGACGGTTTGCCCCCGTGCCAACATCCCACCACGGTGACCCCCAGTCCTACGTCCCCCCAGCACTTCGCACAGCGGAGTATGTTTTTGTGCGTCACGACGCACATCGGGGGCCACTCCGGCCGCCGTACGACGGGCCCTTCCGGGTCCTGCGACGGGACGACAAGTCGTTCGTCATCGACATCGGCGGCAGGTCGGACCGGATTGCGGTGGACCACCTCAAGCCGGCGCACGTGGACGTCGACCAACCACCACGGGTGGCCCTTCCGCCGCGGCAAGGCCGCCCCCCGTCCACGGTGCCCCCCACTCGACCGCCCACCACCACACCGGACCCCCCCCCCCCCCCCCCCCACGACCCGCCAGGGTTCGCTTCGGCCGGGTCATCAGGACCCCCCTCAAATTGACCCTGCCGGTGCAAGTCGATTCTGGGGGGACGTGTGTGGCGGCTACCGCTGGGTTTTCACAATCGCCTTGCACCTATCAAGGACGCGGAGCGATCACCATGCCGGGCTCGTCCAGGACGCCCGGGCAGGCCCGCGCTCAACTTGCCAGGCCTCGGTCGGGACGCCCGGGCATGCCCGGGCAGGCTCGCCCTCAACTTGCCAGGCCGCAGCCAGGACGCTCGGCCACGCCCCCTCTCGCCTTTCCTGGGTAAACGCTCCGGGATAATGTGTGTATATATATTGCTGCCCGATAAACGGGCTTTTCAGAGTACCTGAGTGTTTTGTTTGAATAAAGCAACTCGGACGAATTCCAGCTTTTTGTCGCGTCCATTCTTCCGATCGACGTGGGAGCCCGAGCTCCTTCAGTTCTGTGTATATTTTGGCGAGCTTAACGCGGATTTCGTACATATCGAGAGAGTGAGAGAGATGGAGAGAGATGGAGAGAGATGCTGAGAAAGGGAGAGAGATGGAGAGAGAGAGGGGGGGATAGATAGAGAGATAGAGAGAGAGAGATGTTGAGAAAGGGAGAGAGAGATGGAGAGAAAGGCAGAGAGAGAGAGAGAGAGAGAGAGAGAGAGAGAGAGAGAGAGAGAGAGAGAGAGAGAAAGAATGAGATGAAGCAAGGGAGAGAGATGCTGAGAAAGGGAGAGAGAGATGGAGAGAAAGGCAGAGAGAGAGAGAGAGAGAAGGAATGAGATGAAGCAAGGGAGAGAGATGCTGAGAAAGGGAGAGAGAGATGGAGAGAAATGGAGAGACAGATATGGAGAGAAAGGAAGAGAGAGAGAGGGAGAATGAGATGGAGAGAGGGAGAGAGATGCTGAGAAAGGGAGAAAGAGATGGAGAGAAAGGGAGAGAGAGAGAGAGAGAGGGGGGGAGAATGAGATGGAGTGAGGGAGAGAGATGCTGAGAAAGGGAGAGAGAGAGATGGAGAGAAAGGGAGAGAGAGATGGAGAGAAAGGGAGAGAGAGAGAGAGATGGAGAGAGAGAGATGGAGAGAAAGGGAGAGAGAGATGGAGAGAAAGGGAGAGAGAGAGAGATGGAGAGAAAGGGAGAGAGAGAGATGGAGAGAAAGGGAGAGAAAGAGATGGAGAGAAAGGGAGAGAGAGAGATGGAGAGACAGAGAGAGAGAGAGAGGGAGAGAAAGGGAGAGAGAGATGGAGAGAAAAGGAGAGAGAGATGGAGAGAAAGGGAGAGAGAGAGATGGAGAGAAAGGGGGAGAGAAATGGAGAGAAAGGGAGAGAGAGAGATGGAGAGAAAGAGAGAGAGATGGAGAGAAAGGGGGAGAGAGAGATGGAGAGACAGGGAGAGAGAGATGGAGAGAAAGGGGGAGAGAGAGATGGAGAGAGGGAGAGGGAGAGAGATGGAGAGAAAGGTAGAGAGAGATGGAGAGAAAGAGAGATGGAGAGAAAGAGAGAGAGAGAGAGAGAGAGAGAGAGAGAGAGAGATGGAGATGGAGATGGAGATGGAGATGGAGATGGAGATGATGGAGATGGAGAGAGAAAGTGTTGAACAATACAACGATCATGAAGTGATATTGGTAATGCATGGACAAAATAACCCAAGTTGTAAGTTTAGAATCCACTCGAGTTCACAAGCCTGGTAAAAATTGTATTTCGAAATTGTATTTCGGATATAACGCGGATATTGAGGCTTAAAAGCCTCGACCTTGGCAGCAGTTTTTGTGTTGGGAGCATCTGCCGGACGTCTTGATGTTTTGTCATCTTCATTGGTCCTGTGTCTATGCTTAAAGTCAACCACATATTTTTTTTTTATTGTGGAATATCAGGGTGCACCTTCACCACATATGACGTTTGTGGATATATTTAGGGCTGGCACCTTACCAGTATGAAAATTTGATAACACTTCAATGTCCATTTTTTTAATGTCCAGAATTGTATGACATAACAAACTTCTGGCTTATACTGTGAAACAATAAACGTCATAAACTGAAATACTCCGAAACATTTGATGTCAAATTCAGTGGCATATAGTACTACATTCAAGTTTATAATGAGAAACTAAACTGTGGCCGTAGGGCGCCAACGAATACCACATTTCTAGAACTTCTGGAGTGTCTCTTGTATATACAACATTATAACTCAAGAATCAAATGTTTGGAAATATTATCGACAAGTTTGAAGTCGTGCGAAATATGAGAAATGCACTTTGCAACATATTCCCCTATATATTGGAAGTAAATTGGATATTCGCCTATATATCACACCCAAAATCTAATTGGATTGTTCTTGTCAACCTCCCTACTCATTCACCAAGTTTCATCCGAATCCGTCCACAACGTTTTGAGATATTGTGCTATATATAGCTTTTGTCCCCATCTCTCAAGGTTGAAGAATTATTTTTTAAATTATAGTATCCGGATTTAGAGCTGGATCTTCACCAATATCTTACAATAATTCACCAAATGTCCGTCTGTCTGTTTGTCTGTCCGTCCGTTCCCAGGTACCGCAAAAACGGCTGTACCAATCACAGCGATATTTTAGGTGGGTAATCCTGGGACCCCCTGGAGTAAAATAGGCTATATAGTTTTTCCAATTTTCCAATTTTTCCAATTTCCCGATTTTCCAGTTTTTCCAAACACGATGGAATAATATTTACCGATATGAACAGTGATGTGGCTTTTATTGAAATTCTACAAATACTGTTTAGATTTTGATGAGAATTATGAACCTGCCGCAAATGCGGAGGTGGACAGATTACGGCAATGAGCTGGTTTGATAATACCCCAATACAACCGTCATTTAAAACAGTATTTTGTTAAAGTATCAATTGATGATTGGAATTGAGTGAATACAATTACGATTTTGAATTCGTAATTGTGTTCACCCAACCGTACGGAACTTCACATCAGGATTGAAATATTTGTTTATGTCACGAATATTGTTAAAAGTTTATGTTTTATATTAATGCTATTTAATTTGTGATTGGAGTTATGCTGTTTGGAATGAAAAAAGAGATATCGAGTTCAAGTGAATGACGAAATGCCGTGACAGTTTCTACTTTCTAAACGTGAAATTTGCAGACTTTGCAGACGCCATATGCAGATTCACCATTGACTGTGTACTACTGTGTTCAAAAAGTATCCGACATTTATTTTTCGTGCGTAAAAAAAAAGAAGCTAGGGAGGCGTTGATTGGTGCACGTATGTAGGCGATCCTAATGCGCACGCGTGAAGTTTTTCCCACCTGCAGAAGCTGTCATTCGACGGCAGACCGCCGATGAGTGAGGACATGTAAGCGAGCGCCGTCGGATTTTCGTTTTTGACAAAATGACGGAAAAACTTGAACAACGCTACTGCATCAAATTTTGTGTAAAGCTTGGCGATTCCCAAGTAAGGAAACGATCCGCAAGATTCAACACCGTTCATTCCATTATGAAGGAGGATTTGCGCTTCAGGAGAATCTCAGCGAAGTTCGTACCAAAGCTGCTAACGATTGAGCAGAAGCAACGCCGTTTGGAGATCGCACAGGACATTCTGGAGACTGTGAACAGCGATCCCAGCTTCCTCAACACAGTGATCACTGGCGATGAGTCCTGGGTTTATGGGTACGACCCAGAAACCAAGTTGCAGTCATCACAATGGAAGCATCCAACATCCCCGAGGCCAAAAAACACAAAATTTGATGCAGTAGCGTTGTTCAAGTTTTTCCGTCATTTTGTCAAAAACGAAAATCCGACGGTGCTCGCTTACATGTCCTCACTCATCGGCGGTCTGCCGTCAAATGACAGCTTCTGCAGGTGGGAAAAAATTCACGCGTGCGCATTAGGATCGCCTACATACGTGCACCAATCAACGCCTCCCTAGCTTCTTTTTTTTTACGCACGAAAAATAAAAGTCGGATATTTTTTGAACACACTACGTATGAAACAAACGTACTCGTTTGTTTGCGAATGGGTACGTTTTTCATGGAAGTCCTTCACGAACTTGCTGTCCATGTCTGACGTGCGACTGAAGGTGCTACAGAAATGTGGAATTTATTGGTTTCATGCTTTAGCATTCGCCGTTTCTGCATTGTCTGTTTGCTTCTGGCCTCCCACCCGTGTGTAGCACGGGTACCTCACTAGTCTAATCAATTTGTCCTTGTCACACAAACAACCTGTCCAACAAATTTCTCCGAATCCATCCATACCTTTTTGAGATATCATGCTCATAGTCAGACAGACAACAGATGGGTGAAAACATAACCTTTGCCCACCTTTGGTGGTGGAGATAATAAATATAAAGAGCAAAATGAAATATAATAAAACTAAGAAGTTATTCAAGATATTAATTTGGTGTACATTCTAATTTTTTCCCTGTTACTTCTATATTTTATTTTCAACAGGAAAAAAAACTTGTGGAAGCAAAAAACAACTTTGCATACACCTAAACACAAACAGGCCAGTGCAGACCAGCATAATGTGGGTGGGATGAAGAGGGAAATAGAATTCCATCAAATTGTCGAATTCTTCATTAATTTCAACTCCCTCCCTCTGGTAACATTCTGAAAGTTCTGTTTCAATGTCCACATAAGCTGCTTTTTTATTTAATTTCAATCTTGCAATTTCAGGTGAGAATTCATGTTTTTTTTCTGCACTTCCGACATTGACAACCAATTCTTCTGCAAATTAATATCTAGTAATCTGAAGATTCCCTAAAATTCACTGTTCAGCACATTAAATATGTTTCCTTGAGAGACAACAGATGATTCCATGGCCTAATGCTCAAGATCACTCACCAACTCATGGCCATTTTTGAACTCTGGACCAGGAAAACATAATTATGTGAAAGACCGGCATTATGAAATTGTGCAGGCAGTCTCCTATGAATTTCAGCTGGTTTGGCAAGGAACCTGTGTTCCACAGCACTATATATGTATGTATGTATGTGAGTATATGAGTATACATATACGGATAGTGGAGAAAAAAATGGAAACACTAACACAAAGCTTAGTAGGGTGTTGGGCCACCATCGGAGAGGTTGTTTATGGAGATAAGGGACAAGACTGGGTCCAACACACTACCTCGGTGCACTGCAGCCTCCATTGGGAGAGTAGAGGAAAGGGTTTCATGTATAGCAACGCATTGACTGCATGAGTGAGTGGAGGAAGTCAGAAATCCAAGAAGGTGACCTTGTATGTCACATACAGAGAGCTCGGCAAGCAAAGCAGGAAGTGTTAAACGCCCGAAATATGGCCAAGTAGATGGTGCTGAGTAGATAGGATTGAGATCTTGGGCCTTCAACCATTGCTGAGAGAGCAACATGTCCAAAGTTGAGTGACCGAGAAGGAATCCAAACTGATGGTCAGAGATTAGGCTGTTTAAAAACAGGATAGATGACACAGCAGCAATGATTGATTCCATGACTCTTAGTCATTGAAAGTAAGCTCACTGCTCTGTAGTCGATATGATGTCGTTTTGCACTCTTCTTGTGGACAGGAGTAATGTTTTCTGACTACTAGGCCAATTAGAGGTGGTCAAAGAAGGACAGACTGATTAGGGCAGAGAAAGTGGAAACAAGAATGGCAGAGTAGGATTTCAGAACATACGCACTGATGTCAGACAGTTGGTACAAGGGCATCATAAAAAGGTTACAGAGCGGGATGGGTTGGGTACACAAGATTTGGACGCAAACACAGAGTTTAGACATTGTGCCTCATCTCAGGCAGAGAATGCAATACTGCCATTTGAAGTGATGGAGGGGTGGAGAGGGAGCATCCACCGAGGCAGATTAGACAAGGTGCCACCATGACTTGGATGAAGGAAACTGGTAGGACAGTTCAGTAAGATGGTGTTTTTTGCCATGCCTCAAGATGGAAACACGTTTGTTTTGATCCTTACGGAATGAACAAGAGTTGCTTTTACTCTGATTTGCTTTACAAGTTGATAAAGCAAGATGCTTGACCACAACCACCTTTCCATAGCATTCAGTATTAGGCCCCAGAGGATGGATAGGATATCTGCAGGCAGGATGGCATAAACTGGTGCCGAACAGATAGTAGGCTCTCCTAGGAAAGTAATGGCTCGAGTCCTTTTTTCTATTTCTCCAGTAAGTTATTTCACTTTAAAAATATATATAATAACCTATAAAAATAATCAATAAATCATAAAAAATATACAATCGTATAATCATAAAATATACAATCATAACCTTACATTCTTAGTGTCTTGGCTTATCCTGTCTATCAACTAATTCTATCTCTTCACAGTGCTCATTGAACTAAGCTTCTTTTGATTTGTTAAATTACTGCAGTAACCTTTTACGAACGCCTTTGTACTGCATTTGGCCTTTTAGCTTTTTACCTTTCTTGCATTAGTTCCAGGATCTTTTCTGTCATCCATAATTTCCTAAATCTATATTTTAAGAATCATCTTTCCAACAGACTAAGCAATTATAGATCTACATTTGTCCATATATCTTTAATGCATTGTTCATTTGTGACATTGTGACAAGGACGAATTGGTTAGATTTGGTGAGGATCTGGCTCCGAATACTCGTATTTTTACGTGATTCTTCAGCATTGATGGACCAAAAACTATATGTAGCACAATATCTCAAAAAAGTTGTGGAAGGATTTGGACGAAACTTGGTGGGCAGGTTGGGTGTGAGACAAGGAGGAAGTGATTCGTTTTGGTGAGGATCTGAATCCGGATCTGGATATGAGAATTTTTTAACTTGTAAGTGATTCTTCACCATTGAGAGAGTGATCAGGCCAAAAACGATATATGGCATTATTTCAAAATATTGTGGACGAGTTACGACAAAACTAACTGGATGAGTGTGTAGTTGACAAGCACAAGCCAAATAGATTTTGGTTCAGGTCCGGATCCATATCCGGCCTATCAATGGGATACAAAACGTAAACTGTTCAGCCTGGCGGAGGAATGCTCTCTACCAGGTGCTGTTTAGTTACTTTCTGAGTCTACAAACTAGTGGCTGCCTTTCATAATATAACCAACGCCTGTCCATGTCATTTTACATATGCCCATGATGTCAACATTGATGCCCTCATTTTCTTGAATAAGGTTGTCAAGTTTTCCTTGCTGGGATAGATTTCTGACATTCTCGGCTGATATTTTTAGACCGTTTTTCCATGTGTTCCTGGACATATCTGGCACTGGCTTCTGTTTTCGGTTTCAGTTGACACCTTCATTTTAGTCCCCAATACTGACAACAGAATGTACTCTTCCCTGACACTACTTATAATAGGAGACCTGATATAGAGGGGGCCAAATGTTCCTGTGTAACGAGTTCTTCTTCTTTGGTGATCTATGACTTTTTCTCGGCAAATATATGGTGGGTTTCCATGTTCTTCCATGGTGGATGCATTTTGGGCTCTTCCGCTCAAAAGGTTTTCAAATACCTGATTGAATCTTGGCGTTCAATTTTCCCAGATAAACTTTCTTCCAAGAATAACTATTCTTAACTACCCAGTATTTTACTAGTGAGTGTGCATTGCCTACCAAGTTGCAATTAGAAAAGTCTTTGAGAGATCTACATCACATTGCCCTATTTTCATCTGCATTCCATGTCCTGTTTACTTTCTCTTTCCTCAGCCTTGTTCGGGATCAATTGCTTAAGTCATTTGGAATTGTGAAAGCACAATCGGAATACTGGCCAAAAACGGTTTTGTACTTTTTTCAAAACAGAAACTGTTTTGTTTCCTAACTAATCAGTCTACAGAAATTCTCACTTCTAATGGAGGAGATAAAGTTCTGATAAAATAGTTTCCACGACCTCGTGCAAGTGTCGGGGATAGGCCAGACTCTTGGTGAGTAACTGCAACAGAACGAGCTCTACATGAGAGGCCTCTATCTGTGAGCCGCTTTTAGGCTTTTACCTCATGGTTAGGTTCACGGACATTTATAGAAAACTCCCTGAGTACACAAATTCTTAACAGTGACAGCAGAAGCTATATTTCAAGTCAATAAGGACTTTATTTGTGCTCTCTTTAACTCTGAGTCAGTTAATTTTATTTCCATACTTTGTGACTTTGTCAGTTGTTTCATCGTGGTGGAATAGGAACAGCAGGCAACAGGTGCAAGCTGTTCCTGTATCTTTAAGATGCTAGTAACAATAGATCCATTGGCATTTTAAGGCATATGAAGGAACTTGTAAATATATTACAAGCAGAAAAGTCATTAAAGAAGAAATGAACATATGTAAAAGCATTAGTAGACAAGGGACCAATTAATGCCGTCTATGATTTGAACCTGGGAATCCAGCCACCCACCTTCAGCTAAGTTTCAGATAGGAACAGCTAAGCCAGGCCAAATCATGACAGCATGGATCAAGTATGAATATATAGTACTGCATGCTCAACGACAAATTATATATGCAAAAAGGCAGAATATTTGACCCCCACTCCCTCTTCCTCTTCCTTTCAAATATGCCATTAACATGCCCCTTCCCTCCACCCTTCTACCAAACCCCTACAATTACTCCTATTGCCTTCCAACCTAATTTTGCTTGTCTTCCCTCTCCTCAATAACTGTCCTTCAGTTTGAATACTTCCTAACCCTCCCGTTATTTTCCCTAAAATATATTTTGCTTCACTACTTTAGGGAGTTGATCAATTTCATGGAAGGGATAAACAAAACTATAAATGATAGGGAGGATTTAAAAAAAAAACATGGGGGTGAGTGGATACAAAAATATTGTACACCAATTCTGTGAAATCTGTATTACAAAACAGGAGTGTCCATCCATCCTGAAACGACTCCATGAGTTTTGGGGCTAGTCCTACCAAACCTTCTGTGGAATGTTTTGTGGTCCCAGTGGATGTCCTAAGGTAGGTATGAGGTTTCAAAAATTCCTCAATAAAATTATGATTTTGAAATACGATCATTACTGAGCTTCTTGTGAATATGCAAGTGAACAGATTACGACAATTAGCTGGTTTGATAACTTTATAGTTTTACATTATAGTTTGTCATATTAAAACTATAGTATTCATTTGTGATTGGAATTATGCTGGTTGGCATGAAAATATAGAGATATCGAGTTTAAATGAATGAGGAAATGATGTGAGTGTTTCCAGTGTGACATTTGCAGATTCTCCATTTGCAGATTCACCATTGACTGGGTGTAGACCATTTAGACTAGGTACGTTTTTTGTCCAAGTCATTCACGAACCGGCTGTCAATGCTTGATGTTCGACTGAAAGAGGAACAGAAATGTGGAATTTATTGGTTCATGGTTTGGCATTCACCATTTCCGCATTGTCTGTTTGCTTCTGGCCTTCTCGCTACTTAACCCATATGTAAGGCCAGGTTTTTCGCTGGTTTTCAAACATTTTAAGCAAAACAGTGATAACCTGTACTGCCAGGACAGCCTAGAGGTATGTACAAGCCTCCGAGCTGTCTAACCTGGGTTTGAATCTCAGCCGAGCCATAAACTGGCATCCTGGTGTTTCACAGCACAGGCAGGGTGAATAATTTATGTGTGTGCCGTCCCTCGGATGAATGTTGAACTGGGTGTCCCGTCTGCTGGCATTGGTTGGTGGGTGTTAAAGATCAAACGGTATTTTCCTGAAGAGTAGGTGAGCTATCACCGGCACCCTGAACAAATTCAAATTCCTGCTCTACCTAACAGGGGGCACTGTATCGGCTGCAGAGCTGTTCTCCCAGAAAATGATGCTACCCACATCCATGTGCTGCATATGAAAGAAGAAGAAACTCTATACCTGTTTCGCATTCCATTATATTAAATATAAAACAAGAATGCATTGCATAATGCTTCACAGTATGGTTTATGGTCAATCGGCTCAGATATATATTTTATGTTTGCTTTGATACTGCTAGGTTTGTAGGAAAATAATTTAAAGCAGATATTCAGAATTTTTTTTTCTTAATAATCAAATGTAGACTACTTGTATGTTGGAATATCAAAAGTTTCTATTTTTAGACTATTGGAACTACTCAGTATGTGGTTCATCAAACTTTTTGGATGTTACACATAACTGCATAAAACTAAAAACTACAATTGTGCTATTTATCAAATAATTTATGGATCTCTGAGCTGTCTAACCTGGGTTTGAATCTCAGCCAAGCCATAAACTGGCATCCTGGTGTTTCACAGCATAGGCAGGGTGAATAATTTATAAACAAGACCGAAAGTCTAAGAGCGGCGTAGTCGGGCTTGTTTGATACTTTAATTGAAGAGGATAGTAAGACCTGGGTGGAGATACCAGTTAGCAAATAATGCAAGTATTACATGATTTTGAAGTACCATAAGTCTCTAAGCTGTGTGTCACCATGGAAGTGAAGAGATTGCATTGAGAAACTGGTTTATTCAATATGTTTCGAGTCAACAATAAATCAACCATGCACCGCTTCAACCCAGTAACCTTGCAGTCACGACAAAGGGATTGCATTTTTACGATTATATCTACAAAATTATTATTATTATTAACGTTATTATTATTATCATCACAAAAACTATACTCCTGTATTAAGAAACCTGGGCGAATTTGTCCAAAGCGACCTGAAGGTGACGCATGAAGCATAAGGCCAACACATAGTACATACTGTGTCGCTGGAAGACCCATAATGCCGATGCTTTCGATATTTGATGATCATTTTAACAATCAGTTTGTTTGTGTTTCACACTGAATGAAAAACGTAAAGGAAAAGCATGTAGATTGTGATATATGGCAGGTTCAACGATATGTTTGGCCTGAATGGCATAGGAATCAAAATGGCGGTGTGTGTGGAATCAGTAGTCGTACGCTGTAATGACATCACACTACCCTTGCCAAGTGACCAGATCCTCAGCTCTGATTGGTGTACATTTGTGAGGGACATACATACATTCATACATACACACATACGGACAGACAAACACTGTTCTAGACGGCTTTGCCCTTTGGGCTACTTTACGCTTTGCCTTTTGACCTTTGCCCGTAAAAAATCTAAATTGATCTCCCATACTATTTTACTCGACTTTTACATCATCATCATCATCATCATCATCATCATCATCATCACCAATGTACCATATTCTTTACACAGCGCCAGTTCTGCCAAAGCAGTATCTTGACAAGGGTTATGTTTGGTGTTTGGCCTTTGCCTTCCAGGCAGTTGGTTGGCACAAGGATTTGGAATTTGATAAGGCCGCCAGTGATACGCTGCCTACACTTCACAAAAGACACCATGGTATATTTTACCAACCAATGTTGCAGGCAGATGGGTCATCCAGTTTAATGTCCATCTGTGGGACAGTTTATATAGCTGAGCCGAGATTCGGGTTGTAGAATGTCGGTCTTTGTGAAGGCTCGTGTCGGTCTGCATCATAGGATGTGGAAAACAATGGATTATATCGACCAAAGTTGATAACCTCATGTTTACCTCTGAAAAAGGGCTTTTTGTTGCTCTGATGAAGGACTTATGCTGGAAACTTTAATCACACATCGATTCCCATGGCGGTAAACATATTCACGAATGTTTACTTAATAAAATACATGCGCCCACTGATATACCCTCATATTTAAAAGATTTTAAGCCAACCACCTCAACCGATAAGCCAACACCAGACTTACTATTCATGTTGATATGCAATGAGCCTCCAACAATAAATAAATTCTTTCAGTGTTCAATGTTTATTTCACCCTCCATCCCTTTACTGAACCACCGTCCACATATTACATTGCACACATAATTGCCCATTTAACCAATTAGTCTGCAAAACACATTGCCACTACAGAGAGTGCAAAAAAACACATCATCGGCATTAAGTCTGGTTATGTGTTGGTGTTTTGAAATACTCTTGACTGTTAAATCCATAAACTAAATGAAAACAAATCAAACAAATTGAAAAAATATAAACGGAGCACATAATGCACTGCAACCCCAAAAATATGCTAAATTTTCAGATATCAAATAAAACGCACGCAAGAACATTCAAATAATATTTGACATTGAAAGCAGCTCTTTGTGCCAATTGAAGCATTTAAAAAGAGTGCAAAACGAATAAAGGAAGATGGCTCTGCAGCAGTGTTCTTGTGTTGAACATCTTTTTGATTTAGACTGCCATTGGAATGGAATCTTAATATCCTGCATGAGCTACTGTCCTGGTGCTATGGTTGAAGTTCATTTCCTTATGGAGCAAAATCTATAAATTGCTCTTCAAATAAATTAATAAGTATTATTTTGTAGAGACAAAGTTGAACTGGCAGTCCATTCTTCCAACATCAATTAATACCTCCCTTAAAATATTACAAAATCCTAATATAACAAGTTTGATGAATTGAAAAAAATGAAGAGTATGATATTGGTATATATTGCAAGAGTGAGTCAATGAATAAAATAATTAGTGATGTCTGAAAAGAAAACTTGTCATATAGCAATGTATTCCCTTCAAGCAACCACAAAAAGAACAATTGGAGAATGTCCTTTTGAAACCCTAAACCTAATCCCAATGTGACCCCTCACCCATTGAGGTATTCTCTGAGGAAAAGTTCCTATGGAAACTCTTCCCAAAATAACATCAAGAAATCTCTTTTCTGTTTGTCCATTTCCTTGCTTGTTGCATCCAACTGCTGCCCCACTACACTACTGCCAGTCCATTGACGTATTACCATCTGTCACTTAATTCTTCCATGAACCTTGATCTGGCAGAAAAAATGAATGGCTCATAATATGTGGCTGCTATTGATATTACAGGTTTACTGTAATACTGATGCACGCAAGAACATTCAATTCTTGCAAGAACAAGCTGCTATTGACATATATATATACAGTATATATATATATACGCACACGAGGTTAAATCAAAAAGTAAAAGCAATTTATTGGGTGTTAGTTTTACACACATATTGGCTTTACTTTTTGATTTATCCTTATATATATATATATATATATATACACATATGACATATTTAGTTGCTATCTCAAACTACAACAGTTAGGTGCGCATTTAAATAAATGATGGAACGTTTCATGCCCGACATGTTTTTACCCAGTTAAAAACAATACAAGGTACAAACGAAAAGCCATCTAACAGAAAAAAGATCAATCTTTTGTGCAGTTGTGAATTCAGCATTTATAAAATAAAATTCCTCAGACGTATACCACATCACCACCAAAGCCGGATTTAAAAATAGTATGACGCTGTCATTACATTGAATTTATCTATACATCGTTGCTCAACACGAGCGACAAATTCCTGATATGGCACAAGGAGGAACAGCCCATGGTTATTACTTTTCATTTGAGTCAGCAACCACCTGCTACTCACTTCAATCACTCCCTGAACTAATCTCAACCTACTGCTTACAACGCAACCTTCCCTTCAACATCACCCTGTCAGTCTTCCTGCACAATCCCAATGGGTATTACTAGAGATTCCAACACAATCCCAATGGGTATTACTCAACATTAGTCCGAGGAATATCCAAGCAATCACCGAAACATTTGCTTGTTATGAATGCCATTAACAAAATACAATTCGTCATGTACCCTGCTGCTCTCCACCTCCCTCTTCAACTTCTCAAACTCACCATTACAATGTAATCCCCATTCAAAAGTCTTCTATTGCAGTGACTCACAACCCTCAAGCAAACAGTTGATGACTCTACGTTTGTAAATCCTTCTGGTTCTCATTTCTTACCACCACCATGGCCTAACTATAATATAACACTTTCGTTCTACATTTATTTCAGCCCCATACTATTCAATTAGTTAATCTGATTTGTCATGTAAATAATCAATAATTATGTGAGAAGTTAACTGATCTACGCCTGGAGTTGGCTTAATGGTTAAGGTGGCTAGCTTAGGACCTTAGAGTCCTGCATTTTGGCCACTATCATGCCGTTGAATAACATCAGGTGGGTTGACTCAGCCTATCAGCCTTCCGAGGTTGGCAAAATAAGTACAAGTGAGAACAAGTCATTTGAGTGGTGAACCTTTCATGATTTCACCCCCTAGCCAATGGAAAACAGCCTCAGCAGCCCTATCTGAAAGGAGTGATCTCCATTGAAACTTCTGCAGTCATTGACTTTTAATGGGCCTCATCTGATGGTTACAGCCAATACCCTATAGAATGAATGAATGAATGATCGTTTTAAGGCCATTTTCCCCGCCAGAGCGGGGGTTAGCCTTGCGGGCCCCATGACAATCATGGTTCCCTGTTTGAGGCAATGTTTTTATGGCCGGATGCCCTTCCTGACACCAACCCTTGGTCGCCTCTTACGATGCACAGGGATACGATGTACCTATTCTAAACCGGGGTACACACCGGGATCATCCATCCCAGCAAGCTGGTACTCAATTTGCCGACCTCGGAAGGATGACAAACTGAGTCAACCCCCCTGGCGTTAATTCAGCGATCGATTGGGATTCGAACCCAGGATTGTAGGATCCTAAGAGGGGGAAGGGGGGAAGGGGGGAAGGGGAAGGGGTAGGGGGGAGGGTAAGGGGGAGGGGGAAAAGGGAGGGAGAAAGGGAGGGGGAGGGGGAAAAGGGAGGGGGAGGGGGAAAATGGAGGGGGAGGGGGAAAAGGGAGGGGGAGGGGGAGGGTGACGGGAGAAGGGGAGGGGGTAGGGTGGAGGGGGAAGGGAGGGGGAGGGGAGGACTGAGGGGGGAGGGGGAAGGGGGAGGGAAGGGGAGGGCCAGTCAACAATGACGTTGCAGTTCTCATGGTCGGAGAGCAGCACAACAATCGCGACATCGTCCTGCATCTTCGCAACAACACGAAGCGGATTTTGTCACCGATCCTGTGACGCCCTCCAGTACCGGCGTTGCCGGGCGGGGGAAGGGAGACCCGTACATTACACACATTACAACATTACACACACACAAACTGTGTTTTATGTTCATGGTCTGGCGGCGGGGATGGAACATCACGTGATCGCTCTGAGCGAATCAGCGCGCTGCTCTGCCACCAGGTCAGATTCAGTGTATAATATTCCTCGCTGAAATGCGCTGAGGTAAATATGAATAAAAAATATGGATCTCGTCAAATATTTTTAGGTAGGCCATGTCCTTCCCAGGCTCAATGGCCATGTCTGTGCCAAATATCAAGTAAGTGAGCCTCTCCGTTTAGGAGTCTATCGGTAACATTACACACACACAAACTGTGTTTTATGTTCAATGGTCTGGCGGCGGGAATTGGAACATCACGTGATCGCTCTGAGCGAATCAGCGCGCTGCTCTGCCACCGCCTCAGATTCGGTGTATAATATTCCTCGCTGAAAAAAAATATGGATCTAGAGATGAAAGAAAAAAAAACCTATGTGGTGTGAATGGCAATGTTCCTCGCTGAAATGTGAAAAAAGGCAATCGCTTTTCGCTCTGAATTACGTGCGAACGCGTAACTGTGAGTTTATGGCGGCAATGAACATCACGTGATCGCTCTGAGCGAATCAGCGCGCTGCTCTGCCACCGCCTCAGATTCCGTGCATAATATTCCTCGCTGAAATGCACTGAGGTAAAAATATGGGAAAAAAAATATTATGAAATTTTTTTTTTTAGGTCGGCCATGTTCTTCCCAGGCTCAATGGCCATGTCTATGCCAAATATCAAGCAGGAGAGCCTCTACGTTTAGGAGTCTATCGGTAACATTACACACACACACACACACACACAGTGTTTTATATATATAGATAGATTATATATATATATATATATATATACAGACTTGGCATTTAATATGGAATTTTTTTTTTTTCTTGACTTTGGTTTACTTTCTTAACTCAGTTTATCAATCTAGTGAGTTTCTTTTACACTTTGGTGATTTATTTGTTGAAAGAACCATGTCACTGATTGTCTGTCGCAGCAAGAAGTCAACAACAGGATTATATCACAGGTGGCGTGGCAAAATGTACGGACAGGTGCATTTGATGATTGGCTTCACAGTCGGGTATACAAGGGTTGTTGCGTTCTGTATTAGTGGAAAACAACTGCTGCACATCTCCAAAAGTTATTGCCGCTTCCTCTGGAGATGGTCCGTCAACTCGACAATGCTGTTTGTCATGGAGTCGTGGCTTTACGAAATTACGGCATGAAACAGCGTGCTATTGCTCGGCAGTATGGCATCACTCAAGGTCAGGTGTCAAAGATCCTGAAACGAAATGCTCAGAGGGGTGTCCCTACTCCAATACCGAGGCCAGGACGTCCCCGCAGAACCACAAGGAGGGATGATCGCCAGCTGCACCGGTTAGTCCGCAATGGCCGTACCAAGTCAGCTAATCGGCTTAGGGCTGAGTGGCAGCAACTGACAAATGTGCCTGTATCCAGAAGGCTAGTCAACCAACGACTGGTTCAAGCAGGCTATCGTGCCAGGCGTCCCCTGAGAAAGCCACGCCTGACCAGACAACACAGCCAGCGCCGATTGCAGTGGGCCAGAGAGCACCGTCAATGGCAGCCAGGACACTGGAATCACGTGATCTTCAGTGACGAGTCTAGATTTCTGGTCTATCGTCAAGATGGTTGCGTCCGAGTGTGCAGACAAGTGCATGAAGCCTACAACAAAGATTGTATAGTGCCAAGAGTCCAAGCTGGAGGTGGTGGGGTGACCGTTTGGGCTGTTTTTCATGCAGGGGGCAAAACTGACCTGGTTGTTCTGAATGGAAACCTGAACCAGTTCAAGCACAGGGCCATTCTGGAAGAAACATTGCTTCCATTTGCTCGTGCAGCCTTTCGAGAAAACTTTGTCTTCCAAGATGACAATGCACGGCCTCATCGTGCTCGCATGATCCAACACTTTCTTGCTGACCGTGGTGTAGAGCATATGGAGTGGCCTGCCATGTCCCCGGATATGAGTCCGATAGAGAACTTGTGGGCAGAATCAACGCGTCAAATCGACCACTTGGACCAGCAGCCGACCTCTGTGCGTGAATTGCAGCAGGCTATTGTCACTGCATGGCAAGCGATTCCTATCCAAACCTTGGCAAATCTCGTGAACAGCATGCCTCAATGTGTACGTGCTCTCCTGAATGCTCGTGGGGGTTACACGAAGTACTGAACTGTACTTTTACTGTCCGTAATCCCAGTCGTAATTTAACTTTTGTTTTTGTTAAAAAAAAATTTGGCTAATGTGCAAAATAAAGAGATACTTCTGGAAAACGTACAGAAGTTTAACACAGTACTGTCCATGAATTGAGTTCGATATCAGTTTACATCACTTTCAAGGATCAATTTATTTGTTTCGAAATGTCAAATGTGGTTTTTGTTTCCTTTAAAGGTCACATTAACAAAATCTAGAATAATTTCAACATAATTCCAATGAACTTTTGGTTCTAAGACATCTTGAAAAGTAAGTTCACCCCCACAAAAAAAATATTCCATATTAAATGCCAAGTCTGTATATACACACACATATAAATGTATGCAGTATTGTAAATCAGATTTGTAGCTAATACATGGTGATAAGGAAATTTTGGACATATGACATGACAGTATTACTTTCTTGTAATGCTGAATATCTCATTTATTTCACCCAGATGCACAATGGAAGAACTTATAATATGTAAGAGGATCATGTTTTATTACCTCTGCCACCGAAAATGGATGAAGGTTATGTATTCACCTCTGTTTGTTTGCCTGTCTGTTTGCATGTGAGCAGGATATCTCAAATAGTTATGGATGGCTTCGGACGAACTTTGGTGCACAGGTTGCGTCTATGACATGGACGAATTGATTCGATTTTGGTGAAGATCCGGAACCGGATACTACAATTTTCAAGTGATTCTTCACCATTGAGAGGTAGGGCCAAAAAGGATAATTAAATAAAACGATAAAAAACGAATTTTAGAAGTGATTCACAGTATCTCAAAAAGTTATGGATTAGCTACACGAATAATCGTAGGACACCTCACAGGTAGGTAAGTATCAGACTCTTTCCCTAAATATCTGGATACTAGTATATGGTGACCTGAAAGTTGCTTTACAACCTCCCCAGTCAAACATTCGTTGCTAAACTCTTAATATACAGATTTTCTTGTGCAGTACTTACAATGATTAATCAGTCTTTGTATGTACATGCGCAAAGGTGTAATTCAAGATTGTATGGCCAGCAAGACTAATTTTCAACCCACAGTTTCTTTTAACTTATATTTTGTGATGCACTGATTTTTTTTTAACTCATTCCAATTTGCACGACATTATTTAATTATCAAATTGTAAACTACAATCTTCCTTTAATTTTCACCTCCCCCTACTCCTCCCCCCCCCCCCCCCCCCCCATCCGACCAGCTGGCTAGTTCGAAGGTTTCGCTTACCTATGGTATCACGAAGGCATCGCGAATGTCAGAGCCAGAGGTTCGGTATCGCGAAACAACGCGAAGGTATCGCTTACCTATGTGTAGCATAGATTCATGATTTTCTATATATGTGGGCAAACATTAATAGGGTAAAGAAAGCTTTTGCTCCTAAAATGCTTCCAATGTGGAGGTTTGAAGGAAGCTGCTGAACGTGGGAAATCAGTTTGGCTGATACTGCATCTAACCCTAACCCTAACCCTGGTATTGACCAAAAAAATCCTAATTTCAAATAAAAGCCACATTTATTGATTGGCAGATGTGCATACCCCTCTCTCATACCTTGTACAGAGCTACAACGCTACCTATAGATGTGCAGGTAGCGTTGTATCTCTGTATTTATTGGTCGATGTGGATAATTACATTTTATGTTGGTACTTTTTCATATCATTCCGAAACAACGCGAAGGTATTTCGAGGAAAGATCGCTGGCTTGGAGTTGCTATAACGTACTTCCATAATGGCAGTTAGCTGGTAAAATATGAATAAAAGTAAAGGCAAATAAAGCTAAAGTTAGAGGGCCTCCACAACTTGAAGGACCCCTGTGCTCCTCAGGCACCATTGTTCATCCGGGACCTGGTAAGTCCGAAGCCTTTTTTTTTTTTTTTTTATAAAAACGTCACCGTACTGAAGGAATAAAATATGCTCTGCCATAAAAAAGAGCAACACATGATTGTTATTGGTGCGATTTACGTGACATCATGGGACACAGATGAGATAAATGCTGAATACCCACATGCCCATTTCAATGTGACCTAATCACGTGACTCTGTGTAGATAGACCACATTGTGCTGTACACACAGAGGCGGTGTCGAGGGATTCCTTTCTCAGTCCTATAAGAAACTAACCACACACATCCGTAATGGAAACGACACGATTAAACATTTACCTCTATGACCTCCTCGTACTCTTCAACCACCTCCATGGCTCGACCCCAGCCCGCGAGGCCGCAACGGCCCGGGGAAGGACAAGACCTTTATTCGTGCGTCGGAAAGGGGAGAGGAAAGAAAGAGGAACCAAGCAGTCATAAGTTTGGTCAAACAATTCCAAATGTACAAACTATATAAATAATAAAGGCCAAGACAATATTATTGGAGCAAGATCCAGGGACGTGCGAAGACTTATATATATATAAAGTCTTCGCACATATATATAAACAACCAACAAGTTTATTATCATAGTTTCATCGAATATGACATCATGTGACATTTCAAGGAAAGGAATTAATGAAAGAGAGTAGGAAAGGCCACCGAGATTTCTCCTTTAAAGAGACCGGTATTTGAGACCTTGCCTTGTCGGGTGATGAGCGAGCCCGTCTTATTAATAGAATGAACTGCTCACCGGATTCTTCAGGGCTCGGGTTTGCGATCAAATTGGAAACCGAAGGAGAAAAAGGGCCTTTTTTATTGTTGGCGTCAATACTACTACGACCACTTTAATGGCATCAAATATTCCAACCTTCTTGTGGAGTTGGCCAGGGAAAATTTTTGGCCAAAGGCTTTCATGAACCAGCTGTCTAGGCCTGACGTTCAACTGCACGCATCAGGAATTTGTAATTACCTCCGCTACCAAAGGTGGATGGACGTTATGTTTTCACCCCTGTCTGTTTGTCTGTCTGTTTGTCTGTCTGTCCGTTTGTCTGTCCGTTTGTCTGTGAACAAAATATCTCAAAAAGTTGTGGACGGATTCGGACGAAATTTGGCAGAGATGTAGCGTATGTGACGAGGACGAAATGATTAGATTTTGGTGAAGATCCGGATTCGGATCCGGCTACTAGAATTTTTCAAGTGATTCTTCACCATTGGGAGATAGGGCCAAAACTATACACAGCAGGATACCTCAATAGGTTGCGGACGGATTTGGACGAAACTTGGTTGGGTGTCTGACAAGGATGATTCGATTCGATTTTGGTGAAGATCTGAATATGGATTCGGATATGAGAATTATTTAATGTCTTAAGTGATTCTTCACCATTAGGAGATAGGGCCAAAAACGACACATAGTGGGATATCTTAAAAAGTTATAGATGGATTTGGACGAAACTTGTTGGACAGGTTGTGTGTGTGACAAGGAAGAATCGATTCAATTTTGGTGAAGATCCGGATCCGCATCCAGCTAGTAAAAATTTTAAGTGAATCTTCACCATTGAGTGATATGGCCAACCAGGTGGAGGTATGCTCTCTACTGGGGGCCGTTCTAGTTTATTCTGCTGCTGCTTCCTGCGATATATAATTCGGCTACTCTTCGCACGTCGACCAAAGTCAAGTCCTAGCAGACGGTACACTCAGTTTAACGTCTTGATGAATCGCTCTGCCGACAAAACACCAGGGCGATGATTTATAAATAGCTGTGTCGAGATTCGAACCCAGAGTAGATTGCGCACAACTCCAGACGACCCTGCCAACTCTAATTAACAGCATTCACAATACATGAAAGTTTTGTGCATTTAATTAATATGAAGTTTGTACAAACTTTCAAAAATAAAATATTAATGAGACGTGTTTGAAATTCCTCGGTGAAGACTTTAATTACAACAAACGAAAATTCCCAAATCGAAAAATTCGTCAAAACATCAGCACTTTCACTCCCTGGTTAGACCGAAGGAAAAAAACCATGAAACTTTCTCTCGTGAGGGATTACAATATGAAACAGTGTCTCGTACAGGTTGGACATCTGTGTTAAATAGGAAAATGTATACATTACCCAAAGTTGTAACAAAGAATTTGAAGAAAGAAGGAAATGTTTCGTTGATAAATATGACAAGGTGCAGCTTATCCGTAACTTTCACCAGGAGACCTCACCAGCGAAAGTGGAGCGAAGGCAAAAAGTGGGATCAAGAGCGGAGCCTCTGCGAGTGGGGAGACTGGCACAGCGCACAGAGCTTCTCCGCTCTAAGCAGCACCCTTGCTGCACATTCCGACACCTTCAAATAGCGCTCTCGTCTTTCGGCCGCCAAGTTTAGCCAGGTTTTCCCATTGGCTGAATCCCATTCTCACTTGTCCCACGGGTTGCTGGTGATAAGCGACTGGATCTCTGGGATATAGCGCTTGTCCTGGCGCGATGGCGTGAACAGATCGCCAAGCTTCGCCCTAATAATCAAAGCTAGCCTTTTGGGATGGATTGTTGAGGATCGGTGAAGACAGAAAACCAAGTAATTATTCCCTTCTAAGTTTCTAAAGGCCTTTTACACTGATTTACTACCACAGTTCATGTGAAATACACACTTGCGGTAGTAAAGTAGTAAAAAGAGTGAAGACGGGAGTAGGCACTCAGGGTCTTTCACTCAGAGGAGACAATGCACGTAATGGTCTCCCTGGAAAGGTAGGGGTAGCAAAAACAGTAGATAGGTTTAAGCAAGAATGATCAAACAGATTCGGTGGTCTAATGACTTGAGTGATTGCTTTCAGTCTGGGATGGTGGTGGTTAATGGAAATGTGGTGCTTCGAATCCCAGCCAAATTATAGCTACCACGGATTTCAAAACCATACAAAGTATGTGCTGCCTCCTTGGTTGATGCTCAGAATAAATAAAAAAAAGATATATATATATATACCTATATATCCTTTACACATAGGTAATATATATATATATATATATATATATATATATATTGTTGCGAATATGGAATTTGGCCTCCATATCCGCTTGTAAATATTCCCCTATTTTCTCCAATACTCCCCAACTTTCCCCAATCCCCCATTCCCTAGTCCCATTGCATGTAAATAACAATCAGTAGAGCCGACCTTCCCCTTATTCCCCCATTAAATGTCGTGCCCAGGTCCACCGCACCACACGTAGACAACTTTCGGACATCTTCCTAGTTATTCTTAGTCTATGTCAGTTAAGGCCTCGTTTCCATTAATTATGACTCTTCGTTGCACCAGAATGTGATTATATGGCATCAGTAGTGAGTTTAGGACCTTTCCCATACCTCCTCCCATCTTCTTCCCCGTCTACAACAACAGAGGGGCACGGCGCTGCGCGAGGGGGAGTGTGCGTCCTCCCACCGGCTCGGTTCGCCGCCATCGACAATGCGCTCCAGACGATGCGCTCCAGACCATGCGCTCCACGGGGTTACCACGAAGGGGCTCCTTGTCAGCTCCTCGTCAAGGGCGGAGCCTGGTAAACCCCCCCGCACGCACCCAATGAGAAGCAACGTGCCGATTCCACGAGGCGGAGCTAACGAGCCGAGGGCGTGTCACTCCCCGCCGGATATACGCGGCCACGTAGCGGACGTGACGAGAGATGCGCCCCCAGCTGGAGAAAGAACGTTGCCTTGCCTACGACCGCTGAGAGGAAGAGAACCCGCCTGAGAAAGAACGTCACCTCTGAGCGCTGCGACGAGACCTCCCCGCATCTCTGGACCGGACCGGGTCGATTCTAACCTTTGAGCACAGGTGCACCTGGAGCCATCGCTACCCGCCTGTCCTTTCCATCAACCCCCGTGTGAGTCAGCCGTTGTCCCGTTTGCCTGTCGTCTGTTGGGGAATAATATAAGATTGTGTCTAAGTGCTTGTCTTTCTATGTTGTACCTCTAGCCCCTGTAATCTAACCTTTTCCGTAACGAATATAATCTCCTCCGGAGGTCTTGAGAACCGTATCCCTGGTGTCGTCATTTTATAACCCAGCCGGGTGTCTTCTTTTTCTTATTGAGCCAGCGTGGCGCGGCTTCGTCAACGTCGAGTATAATCGGTAACTTGTGCAGACGTGGTCATACCAAAACCGCTCAGTAAACTAACATCTAAGCCACGTCTGTAACAATTGGTTGTCAGGAGTTGGATTCGAACCTGGGACTAAATTTATTTAGCCCAAATTTTGGACACCAATTGTGTTAGTACGGTAACAATTGGTGTCGAGGAGTGAGATTCGGACCCGGGACTAAATTAGTTAGGCCCAAATTTTGGGAGGGAAAATCGAGCCGGAGCGCGTACGGCGCTCGACCAAATCGATCCGGAGCGCGGTCCCGCGGTTACTGCGCTCGACGAAATTATAACAGCAAAATTTGGATTGGTGTTACGAAACTCGAATTTTGAAAGTCGCGCTATGGCGGATCAAGACGGCTGGGGTCCGGTAGGGGAGAGTGAAGCAGGGTCGGTCCAGGACCAAATTGAGGGACATGAGGAGAGCGAAACAGCGAGGGTAGCAGGCACGCAAAATGGCGCCTCGCAAGAGCGCGCGGTAGCCGAGCCCGCTGTATCAACGGGCTTTAACATGCAGCCGATTGACATACAGGCCCTCATTGCGCAGCTACAGGCAGCTGTACAGATGAGTATGGGGAGCCAAATTGAGCGATTGAGTGAGCAAATGGGGGTAATGAGGGACGAAGCGAGGGGTACCAGTGGGAAGTTAGACAATAATTTTGAGGGGTTAGACAACGGGATAAAAGAGGTGAAACATGGGTTAACGGGGGTAGAAAACAGAATGGCCGCTCAAGAGAATCAAATGGAAGGGATGCAAAAGGGGTTAGAGGGGGTAGAAAATAGAATGGCTGCCCAGGAGAATCAGATAGAGGGAGTGAAAAATGGGTTAGAGGGGTTAGAAAACAGTATGGAAGGCAAATTGAGGGACATGAGGGACCAAGCGGAAAGGGAAGTTAAACAAATGGAGCAGCAGATAGAGGGGGTCAGAATGGGGGTAGAAACCAAACTGGATGCTCACAGGGAGGAAATGGAGCAGATGAGGGTGGCATCTGGGCAGGAGATGCAAGTGATGGGAGAGGAGATCAGAAGAGGAGTGAGTGAGGAGGTCGGAGGAGTGCGCGAGGAGGTGAGGCACTGTAAGGAGCGCATGGAGAAAGAGGTGAGAAAGGGGACTGTAAAATTGCAAGGTGGTATAGAGGAGTTGACGCTGGGAGTAGAACAACTGACAGTGGGACAAAAGGAGTTGGGGGACCAGGTAAAGAAGAACACAGCGGTAATAGAGGGTTTAAAATCGACACAGAAGGAGATGAAAAAGGACGTAGGGGTAATTAAAAAAGAGTGCCAGACGGTACATGAGGACCTGACGAGGAAAATGGACAAGGTGGTAGAGGTAATGGAGGTTAAAGAGCGGGAGGTGCGGGAGCACATAGAAAAAAATAAAGTGGAGTTAGAGGAAGAACTTAAAGGGGCGCACGAAGAGATGAAGGAGATGAAGCAAAAATTAGAAGAAGTGGAAGAAGGGATGAGCGAAATTAAGAAGCGACGGAGAGGGGATAAGAAAGAGATAAAAGAGGAGATAAAAGAATTGGTCCAAAGTCTGTGTTTGGATCGTGATGATGTGCTCATTAACCGGATGAGGGATTCGCAGGTGATGGAGGAGAAGCGAAGAGGAAGAGGACCCGGTGTAAGTGGTGACCAATATGGTCGTGCGTATGATGCGCCAGGGGATTTAAAAAGCTTGGGGATTGGTTTGGATCCGGGTGTTCGTGAAAGGCCGTTGGTGAGGTGTGTGACAGGTCTGGTGTGCGAAAGAGGAGGTGTGCGAGAAAGTCCGACTCTGGGGTGTGTGAGGAAAAAGTGTGTGCCAAGGAGTGAGGGTGTTGGCGAGAATGAGTCGGTCGTAGCGTGTGTGCGAGGGAGCACATGGAAGCGCGGTGTGGTGAGTGTTACAGAGGGTGTAACGGGAGAGTGTGCGCGAGAAAGGTGTGTGATGGACAGGTACATGGGGAAAGAGTGCGCTGTCAAAGGCAAGGAAGAATGCACACCTGTGGTAAGTGTTGCAGAGGGTGTGACGGGAGAGTGTGCGCGAGAAAGGTGTGTGACGGACAGGTGCATGGGGAAAGAGTGCGCTGTCAAGAGTAAGGGTGAGTGCGCTGTCAGGAATGGAGGTGAAAGTAGTGGGAGTGACATGGAGCGTGAGTTAGTTGTGACAGGTGAGCGAGGATGTACACCTGGGATGGAAGGATGCACACCTGGAATGGTAGAGCGTGAGTGGGAATGCACGCTGGAGTTGGTGGTGAGGCACGTGATTGGGTGTGCGAATGAGGGCACACCTGTGATTGTCACAGAGGAGGTGACCGCGGAGGGGGCGCGAAGCGGTGTATTGGTGAGGTGTGCGAGCAACGAATGTGTGCCAAAGTGTTCGGTGGTCAGGTGTGTGACCAAGGCTGTGAGTGGAATGGGTGTACCTGGGTGTGTAAGGAAAGGTACGAGGAGCATGGGCACGGCTGGATGTGTGAGCAAGGAACGGGCTGCGGGGTGTAAGCGTCCAGGTGAAGCATCGACGTTACACGGGTTAGAGGTTAGAGCGACTTTTAGCCGAAGCAGGCCCTCGGTGCGTGCCGGGCCTCGCTTTGAACGGCCGCGTCCAGGCTCCACTAGGCGGAGCTGGCAGCCCGATAGGAAGGGTCGTTATGGCGACCACGTTTTGTTGAGACGTGCCGGCAGGTCGAGATCGGGACATTGGATGGCTCCACGCCGAGGTGGTGCGTGGGATCTCGGCCCGGGTAAGCCCCCGTCCCTGCCCCGAATGCCGGACGCATCCAGCCGCTGGCACAAAACAACCAGCATCCATTGCTTGGCTTTACGAAGCCGGGCTTTGGACAGGGATTGGCGCACCGAGAGGTATTAGTGAGTCGACTGGGTGATGAGGTTAGTGTATTGGACCCAAAATTAGAGAAAAACAAAATTTGATGATTGGCAAGGGATTGGCAGTAGTGATTGGCAGATGATGGGTAGTGATTGGCAAATTTTTAATTTGTTGCAATTTGATGTGCAAAATTGGTAGTGAGAGACCCCCGATGGGGTGGGATGGCATCCCTGCCACCTTTCCCATATGGGGCAAAGGAGCAATAGCTTATGGGGTGTATGGCAGTGAAAACTAGCCCGGGTGGGTTAGGATATTGTGTGTAGGGATCTAGAGAAGATGACCTTAGGTGACGTTAAGTTTAGTTAGTGACTGATACCTGTAGTAGGGACGCAGGTAGATTAGTGTGGATGATAATGACGTGGGAGCGCAATAGTTTAAAGGGACGACTGGGAAGCGCAAGTTTCAGAAGGGAGTAGTTAGCTGAGATGATGCTGTGTGTGTGAGAATTGAATAGGTGTGATTGCACAGGTGTGCAACTGGACAGGTGTGTGGAGCAGTGCATGAGTAGTGAGTGTGTGGATCAGCGCGAATGCGCTTGGGGAGAGAAGGGTGCAGGTGGCACCAAGTGTGAGAGCACAGGTGTGCAAGTACAGGTGTGTGGAGAGAGTTGGAGTAAGTGGTACGGAGTGGTGTGCATGGTGCGAAGGTGTGGATGGGGGAAGAGTGGACCCCTTTCACGAATACCCGGGGCGGGTAGTGTAAGTGTTAGGTAGAGGGTATAGGTAAGTTGTGGTTGGATATTGGCATTTGTGGTGCGGTGGCAGAATGGTGTTGTGAATGGGTGCATTAGTGTTGTGGAAATGGCTGGGCGTGTAGCCTGTTAGTGTGTGTAGTTGGTTGAGCACTCCACCACTGTGAGGATGTCGGCCAGGTGAGGCCGCAGGTGGGCTCTGGGAGCCGGTAGAGTTGTGGATGGGGCCCGAGGATCCGGAGGATGGACCCGGGTAGCCCAGTGCCAGAGAGGGCACCGAGTGGGGAGAGTGCCAGAGGGCCTTCCCCAGGTAGTTAGGTTAGGGTAAGGAGCAGGTAAGCTCGGAGGCAACCGCAGTGGTGGAGGTGCGCAGGTGGGTAGACCCACTGGGAGAGGTACACGCCACAGCCCAGAAATTGTGCGAGGGCACCGGGAGATGAATCGGGGGAGTGAGACCCCAAATTGAAAAGCACCACAGTTTGGCCAATGGGAATTGGTTTTTAGAACCCATAGTGTAAGAGGGCCAATGGTTTGGCCGGAGAAAGACCCCGGGTAGTGTAAAGTTGTTAAAGTCATTTAGGAAATAGTTAGGATTGATGAACCTGTCGCACCATACGCAGCCACTTACCTGAGGTGATGATGATGACTCCACACCTGTGTTTCCTTTGTTTTGTGCAGAAGTAAGGATTGCTGTGAGGATTTGTGAGACGCATCACGACGTGGATGAGACATTGGAGTGATTCCATCTCTCCCTCCCTAGGAGGGACTGATGATGAATTGGTGATGGCAAATTATGATGTTGAGTTGGAGATGGCAAATTTTGATGAGAGTTGAAAATGGCAAATTTGATTGGTTAGGAGGGAGAGAAGACGAATTTGGTTTATGGGAGGAACGGGGAAGACAGTAGGGATGTTTGTTGATTTGTAAAGTAGATGTTTATGGGTAGTGTTGTGTTTTGTGGATACAGTAAGGGGTAAGGGAGGGGCCATGTAGGTTACCTGGTGGGGGGGGGGGCGTACGATAGGAACGTACCTGTCTCACCTGGTTCCCATGTGCCCCCAGTGTGCATCACCTTACATTGCGTGCACTTTTGCGCCCTTACCACCTTACTCACTTGTCTGCTTCTTTTGTCTCCCACCTCCGAGGATCTGGCTTTGGGGTAGAGAGAGAGGAGAGAGAGGTGCTGGCTGCGCGTTGTGGGCCTGCACTTTCGCTGTTTGCTGCCGGGATCGATACACCATATGGACCGCAATGTTTGTGGCCACCCACAATGGACCGCAGTTCGTTTGCGGCCAAGCACCACCCGGGGATGGACCTATGGGTCAACGTGGCACCTATGCCATAAAGGTGAACCACTGTTAATTAACACCACTGAAGGCCACACGAAGAGCAAGAGACACCTGCAGGGTTAGGGGTTGTCGAATTTATTTTTATTCCAATGAACAATGGTGACTGCACCGATTGGTGGTGGGGTGGTGCTTTTGATGCTGGGAAAGGGTGCTCTGCACGTTATTAAAGGCCGTCTGCCACAGAGCACTCGTGGGTTGGTGTATCGATGCTGGCAAGCGCGCTCTCTCTATGCATAACATCTGCATGTGTTCCTCCAAAAACAGGTCCTGGATCGTAGTGTAGATATCAGCGTAATCTTGTAAATAATGCTCCCTACCGGCTGTATGTGTAGTTTGCGAATTCTTTCCGGATTCGGTTATCCTGTGGGTGTGTTTCTGAGAGGAGAAGGGTGCAACGTCGCAGGGGGACATATTTACTCATTTGTGAATATCTGTAAAACTGTCGCACTCAGGGTAGAGTTAATAGTAGAGGGAACTACATTGCGTGCCACACTAAAGTAGGTAAAAATTTATCGGGTCGGGACGCCCCGAGGGTAGAGAAGGGTGCAATGTTGCGAATATGGAATTTGGCCTCCATATCCGCTTGTAAATATTCCCCTATTTTCTCCAATACTCCCCAACTTTCCCCAATCCCCCATTCCCTAGTCCCATTGCATGTAAATAACAATCAGTAGAGCCGACCTTCCCCTTATTCCCCCATTAAATGTCGTGCCCAGGTCCACCGCACCACACGTAGACAACTTTCGGACATCTTCCTAGTTATTCTTAGTCTATGTCAGTTAAGGCCTCGTTTCCATTAATTATGACTCTTCGTTGCACCAGAATGTGATTATATGGCATCAGTAGTGAGTTTAGGACCTTTCCCATACCTCCTCCCATCTTCTTCCCCGTCTACAACAACAGAGGGGCACGGCGCTGCGCGAGGGGGAGTGTGCGTCCTCCCACCGGCTCGGTTCGCCGCCATCGACAATGCGCTCCAGACGATGCGCTCCAGACCATGCGCTCCACGGGGTTACCACGAAGGGGCTCCTTGTCAGCTCCTCGTCAAGGGCGGAGCCTGGTAAACCCCCCCGCACGCACCCAATGAGAAGCAACGTGCCGATTCCACGAGGCGGAGCTAACGAGCCGAGGGCGTGTCACTCCCCGCCGGATATACGCGGCCACGTAGCGGACGTGACGAGAGATGCGCCCCCAGCTGGAGAAAGAACGTTGCCTTGCCTACGACCGCTGAGAGGAAGAGAACCCGCCTGAGAAAGAACGTCACCTCTGAGCGCTGCGACGAGACCTCCCCGCATCTCTGGACCGGACCGGGTCGATTCTAACCTTTGAGCACAGGTGCACCTGGAGCCATCGCTACCCGCCTGTCCTTTCCATCAACCCCCGTGTGAGTCAGCCGTTGTCCCGTTTGCCTGTCGTCTGTTGGGGAATAATATAAGATTGTGTCTAAGTGCTTGTCTTTCTATGTTGTACCTCTAGCCCCTGTAATCTAACCTTTTCCGTAACGAATATAATCTCCTCCGGAGGTCTTGAGAACCGTATCCCTGGTGTCGTCATTTTATAACCCAGCCGGGTGTCTTCTTTTTCTTATTGAGCCAGCGTGGCGCGGCTTCGTCAACGTCGAGTATAATCGGTAACTTGTGCAGACGTGGTCATACCAAAACCGCTCGGTAAACTAACATCTAAGCCACGTCTGTAACAATATATATACAGTCACGTGAAAAAGTAAGTACACCCCATGTAAAGTTTTGACTTTTTCAACATATTTCAACATACAGCTATTTGATCTTCATTTCAACAATATTGAAAGATAAAGGTGATATAATATAACAAATATCATGAAACATTTACATTTTGTAATCCATTGTATAATTTAAATACACATAAATGCAAATTTCACATGTGGAAAAAGTAAGTACACCCTTGGCTCTAATAGGTGGTATTGCCCCCCTTTGGCAGAAACAACCTCAAGTGGGTGTTTCTTATAACTGTCTACCAGTCTCTGACATCGACTGGGAGAAATTTTTGCCCACTCCTCCATGCAGAATTCTTTCAGCTGTGCGATGTTTGAGGGGTTTCTTGCATGCACAGCTCGTTTCAAATCCCCCCACAACATCTCGATGGGATTTAGATCCGGGCTTTGACTTGGCCATTCCACAACCCTCCATTTCTTTCTTTTCAGCCATTCCTTGGTGGATTTACTGGCATGTTTAGGGTCATTGTCATGTTGCAAGGTCCACCTTCGGTTGAGCTTCAACTTTCCGACAGATGGCCTCACATTATCCTCAAGCACCCTCTGGTACAATGAAGAATTCATAGTGGATTCTATGATGGTGAGCTGCCTAGGCCCTGATGCAGCAAAGCGGCCCCAAGCCATAATATTTCCACCACCATGCTTTACAATTATTGGTATCAGGTTCTTGTGGTCAAATGCTGTCTTTGGTTTTCGCCAAACATGTCTTCTGGTGTACTGTGGCCAAATAGCTCTACCTTTGACTCATCTGTCCAGAGCACATTGTTCCAGAAGTGCTGGTCTTTGCCTCGGTGTTCATTGGCAAACTTTAGTCTTGCCCTGATGTTCTTTCTGGACAGCAAAGGTTTCCTGCTGGCACACATCCCATGCAGATCAAATTTGTGCAGCCTCTTTCTAATGGTAGACTCGGCAACTTTGACATCAACAGTGGCAAGAGCTACCTGTAGGTCCCATGATGACATTCTGGGGTTCTTAGAGACTTCTTTCAGCATCTTGCGGTCTGCTCTCGGGCTGAACTTGCTGAGGCGGCCTGGCCTGAACAAGTTGGCAGTTGTTTGGAATCTTCTCCACTTGTAGATGATCTTCCAGACAGTCGAATGATTGATTTCAAATTGTTTGGAGATCTTTTTAAATCCCTTCCCAGACTCGTATGCATCTACAATCTTCTTTCTGAAGGCCTCAGAGAGCTTTTTTGATCTCGGAATGGTGATGCCGCACACTTCAACAACAAAGAGCAAACCAAACTAAATGTCTGAGGATTAAATAAGACAGGTTCCTCTAAGATCCTCTCGAATGATGTTCTAATCATTTGCACCTGAGCTGGTGCACCTGATTCTAATTTTAGGTATTTGAAGTAGTGATAAATGTAGGGGTGTACTTACTTTTTCCACATGCGAAATTTGCATTTATGTTTATTTAAAATATACAATGGACTACAAAATGTAAACGTTTCATGATATTTGTTATATTATATCACCTTTATCTATCAATATTGTTGAAATTAAGATCAAATAGCTGTATGTTGAAATATGTTGAAAAAGTCAAAACTTTACATGGGGTGTACTTACTTTTTCACATGACTGTACATATATAACTGTACATATATATATATATATATATATATATATATATATATATATATATATATATATATATATATATATATTGTTGCGAATATGGAATTTGGCCTCCATATCCGCTTGTAAATATTCCCCTATTTCCCCAATACTCCCCAACTATCCCCAATCCCCCATTCCCTAGTCCCATTGTCTGTAAACAACACTCTGTAGAACCGACCTTCCCCTTTTTCCCCCATTAAATGTCGTGCCCAGGTCCACCGCACCACACGTAGACAACTTTCGGACATCTTGCTAGTTATTCTTAGTCTATGTCAGTTAAGGACTCGTTTCCATTAATTATGACTCTTCGTTGCACCAGAATGTGATTATATGGCACCAGTAGTGAGTTTAGGACCCTTCCCATACCTCCTCCCATCTTCTTCCCCAAACAACAACAATAACAACAACTACAACAACAATTACAACTACAACTACGACTACAACAACAGAGGGGCGGGGAGTGTGCGTCCTCACACCGGCTCGGTTACCCGCCATGACCATGCGCTCCACGGCGTTACCACGAAGGGGCTGGCTGTCAGCTCCTCGTCAGGGGCGGAGCCAGTAACCCCCCCACGCACCCAATGAGAAGCAACGTGCCGATTCCATCTGGGGCGGAGCTAACGAGCCGAGGGCGTGTCACTCCCCGCCGGATATACGCGGCCACGTACCGGACGTGACGTCAGATGCGCCCCCAGCTTGAGACGACAAGACGCCCCCTCGAGCGCTGTGAAACCTCCCGCATCTCTGGACCGGACCGGGTCGATTCTGCCCTGAGCCCAGGTGCACCTGGAGCCATCGTTACCCGCATTTCCTTGCCATCAATCCCCGTGTGAGTCGGCCTTTTGTCCCGTTTATCTGTCGTCTGTTGGGAATAATATAAGAGTGTGTCTAAGTGCTTGTCTTTCTATGCTGTACCTCTCGTCCCTGTAATCTGACCTTCCGAACGAATATAATCTCCTCCGGAGGTCTTGAGAACTGAACCCTGGTGTGTCATTTTAATCCAGCCGTGTGTCTTTTCCTTCATTGACCTAGCATAGCGCGACTAGTCAACGTTCGAGTATAATCGGGTAACTTGTGCAGACGTGGTCATACCAAAACCGCTCGGTAAATAACATCTAAGCCACGTCTGTAACAATTGGTGTCGAGGAGTGGGATTCGAACCCGGGACTAAATTTATTAGGCCCAAATTTGTAACAAGTAGAATCGATTCGGAGCGCGTTTCCCGCGCGTTGTTAGGCCCAAACCAGGGAGGTAGAATCGATTCGGAGCGCGTTTACTGCGCTCGACGAAATTATAACGGCGAAATTTGATTTTGTTATACGGAAATAAAAACCCGAATTTTGAAAGTCGCGCTATGGCAGACCAAGACAGCTGGGGTCCGGTAGTGGAGAGTGAGGCAGGGTCGGTCCAGGACCAAATTGAGGGACGCGAGGAGAGCGAAGCAGCGAGGGTAGCAAACGCACAAAATGGCGCCTCGCTGGTCACCGCGCCCGCGACCGTGGCAGCGCCCCCGGTGGATTTGAACTTGTTTTTTATACAAATGAAGGCCCTTATGGCCCAGAATAGTGAGCGATTGGAGGGCCAAATAGGGGTAATGAGGGACGAAGCGAGGGCTCAGAGTGAGCAATTGGGGGTAATGGGAAACCAAATGGGGGTAATGGGAAACCAAATGGGGGTAATGAGGGACGAAGCGAGGGGTACCAGTGAGGGGTTAGACAATAATTTTAAGGGTTTAGACAAGAAATTGGGGAAGTTAGACAATAATTTTGAGGAGTTAGACAAGAAATTTGGGAGGTTAGACAATAATTTTGAGGGGTTAGACAACGGGATAAAAGAGGTGAGAAATGGGTTAATGGGGGTAGAAAACAGAATGGCCGCTCAAGAGAATCAAATGGAAGGGATGCAAAAAGGGTTAGAGGGGTTAGAAAACACCATGGAAGGCAAATTGAGGGACATGAGGGACCAAGCGGAAAGGGAAGTTAACCAAATGGGGCAGCAGATAGAGGGGGTCAGAATGGGGGTAGAAGCCAAACTGGATGCTCACAGGGAGGAAATGGAGCAGATGAGGGTGGCATCTGGGCAGGAGATGCAAGTGATGGGAGAGGAGATCAGGAGAGGAGTGAGTGAGGAGGTCGGAGGAGTGCGCGAGGAGGTGAGGCACTGTAAGGAGCACATGGAGAAGGAGGTGAGAAAGGGGACTGTAAAGTTACAAGGGGGCATAGAGGAGCTGACGCAAGAGGTGGAACAGCTGACGGAGGGACAAAAAGGACTAACGGAGCAGGTTCAAAGGAACACTGCGGTATTAGGAGGTTTAAAAGCGACACAAAACGACATAAAAAACGACTTGATAGCGACAAAGAGGGAATGTCAGATGGTACGTGAGGGACTGACAACAAGGCTGGATGAGGTGATAGAGGTAATGGAGACGAAGGACCGACAGGTAAGGACGCACATGGAAACGGTCAAGGTAGCCTTGGAGGACGAGCTTGAGGAGACGTACCGGGGAATAAAAGAGGTGAAGCACAAATTAGAAGAAGTGGAAGAAGGGATGAGCGAAATTAAGAAGCGACGGAGAGGGGATAAGAAAGAAATAAAAGAGGAGATAAAAGAATTGGTCCAAAGTCTGTGTTTGGATCGTGATGATGTGCTCATTAGCCGGATGAGGGATTCGCAGGTGATGGAGGAGAAGCGAAGAGGAAGAGGACCCGGTGTAAGTGGTGACCAATATGGTCGTGCGTATGATGCGCCAGGGGATTTAAGAAGCTTGGGGGTCGAGATGGACCCGGGTGTTCGTGAGAGGCCGTGGGTGAAGTGTGCGACAGGTCTGGTGTGCGAAAAAGGAGGTGTGCAAGAAAGTCCGACTCTGGGGTGTGTGAGGAAAAAGTGCGTGCCAAGGAGTGAGGGTGCTGGCGAGAGTGAGTCGGTCGTAGCGCGTGTGCGAGGGAGCACGTGGAAGCGCGGTGTGGTGAGTGTTACAGAGGGTGTGACGGGAGAGTGTGCGCGAGAAAGGTGTGTGACGGACAGGTGCATGAGGAAAGAGTGCGCTGTCAGAAGTAAGGAAGAGTGTCCACCTGTGGTGAGTGTTACAGAGGGTGTAATGGGAGAGTGTGCGCGAGAAAGGTGTGTGACGGACAGGTGCATGAGGAAAGAGTGCGCTGTCAGAAGTAAGGAAGAGTGTCCACCTGTGGTGAGTGTTACAGAGGGTGTAATGGGAGAGTGTGCGCGAGAAAGGTGTGTGACGGACAGGTGCATGAGGAAAGAGTGCGCTGTCAGAAGTAAGGAAGAGTGTCCACCTGTGGTGAGTGTTACAGAGGGTGTAATGGGAGAGTGTGCGCAAGAAAGGTGTGTGACGGACAGGTGCATGAGGAAAGAGTGCGCTGTCAGAAGTAAGGAAGAGTGTCCACCTGTGGTGAGTGTTACAGAGGGTGTAACGGGAGAGTGTGCGCGAGAAAGGTGTGTGACGGACAGGTGCACGAGGAAAGAGTGCGCTGTCAAGAGTAAGGGTGAGTGCGCTGTCAAGAATGGAGGTGAGAGTAGTGAGAGTGACAAGGAGAGTGAGTTGGTTGTGACAGGTGAGCGAGGATGTACACCTGGGATGGAAGGATGCACACCTGGAATGGTAGAGCGTGAGTGGGAATGCACGCTGGAGTTGGTGGTGAGGCACGTGGTTGGGTGTGCGAATGAGGGCACACCTGTGATTGTCACAGAGGAGGTGACCGAGGAGGGGGCGCGAAGCGGTGTATTGGTGAGGTGTGCAACCAACGAATGTGTGCCAAAGTGTTCGGTGGTCAGGTGTGTGACCAAGGCTGTGAGTGGAATGGGTGTACCTGGGTGTGTAAGGAAAGGTACGAGGAGCATGGGCACGGCGGGATGTGTGAGCAAGGAACGGGCTGCGGGGTGTAAGCGTCCAGGTGAAGCATCGACGTTAGACGGGATAGAGTTTAGAACGACTTATAGCCGAATCGGGCCCTCGGTGCGTGCTGGGCCTCGCTTTGAACGGCCGCGTCCGTGCTCCACTAGGCGGAGCGGGCAGCCCGATAGGAAGGGTCGTTATGGCGACCACGTTTTGTTGAGACGTGCCGGCAGGTCGAGATCGGGACATTGGATGGCTCCACGCCGAGGTGATGCGTGGGATCTCGGCCCGGGTAAACCCCCGTCCCTGCACCGAGTGCCAGACGTGTCCAGCCGCTGGCACAGAACAACCCGCATTCATGGCTTGGCTTTACGAAGCCTGGCTTTGGACAGGGATTGGCGCACCGAGAGGTATTAGTGAGTAAACTGGGTGATGAGGTTAGTGTTTTGGCCCCAAAATTAGAGAAAAACAAAATTTGATGATTGGCAAAGGATTGGCAGTAGTGATTGGCAGATGATGGGCAGTGATTGGCAAATTTTTAATTTGTTGAAATTTGATGTGCGAAATTGGTAGTGAGCGATGGGCCCGGTGGGTAAGGCTGGCATCCCTGCCACCCTGCCCAAGTGGGGCAAAGGAGCAATAGATTATGGGGTGTATGGCAGTGAAAACTAGCCCGGGTGGGTTAGGTTATATTGTAGGGATCTAGCGAAGATGACATTAGGTGACGTTAAGTTTAGTTAGTGACTGATACCTGTAGTGGGGACGCAGGTAGATTAGTGTGGATGATAATGACGTGGGAGCGCAATAGTTTAAAGGGACGACTGGGAAGCGCAAGTTTCAGAAGGGAGTAGTTAGCTGAGATGATGCCGTGTTTGTGAGAATTGAACAGGTGTGATTGCACAGGTGTGCAACTGGACAGGTGTGTGGAGCAGTGTGTGAGTAGTGAGTGTTGTGGATCAGCGCGAATGCGCTTGGGGAGAGAAGGGTGCAGGTGGCACCAGGTGTGAGGGCACAGGTGTGCAAGTACAGGTGTGTGGAGAGAGTTGGAGTAAGTGGTACGGAGTGGTGTGCATGGTGCGAAGGTGTGGATGGGGGAAGAGTGGACCCCTTTCACGAGTACCCGGGGCGGGTAGTGTAAGTGTTAGGTAGAGGGTACAGGTAAATTGTGGATGGATATTGGCATCTGTGGTGCGGTTGCAGAATGGTGTTGTGAATGGGTGCATTAGTGTTGTGGAAATGGCTGGGCGTGTAGCCTGTTAGTGTGTGTAGTTGGTTGGGCACTCCACCACTGTGAGGATGTCGGCCAGGTGAGGCCGCAGGTGGGCTCTGGGAGCCGGTAGAGTGGTGGATGGGGCCCGAGGATCCGGAGGACGGACCCGGGTAGCCCAGTGCCAGAGAGGGCACCGAGTGGGGAGAGTGCCAGAGGGCCTTCCCCGGGTAGTTAGGTTAGGGTAAGGAGCAGGTAAGCTCGGAGGCAACTGCAGTGGTGGAGGTGTGCAGGTGGGTAGACCCACTGGGAGAGGTACACGTCGCAGCCCAGAAATTGTGCGAGGGCACCGGGAGATGAATTGGGGGAGTGAGACCCGAAATTGAAAAGCACCACAGGTTGGCCAATGGGAATTGGTTTTTAGAACCCATAGTGTAAGAGGGCCAATGGTTTGGCCGGAGAAAGACCCCGGGTAGTGTAAAGTTGTTAAAGTCATTTAGGAAATAGTTAGGATTGATGAACCTGTCGCACCATACGCAGCCACTTACCTGTGGTGATGATGAGGACTCCACACCTGTGTTTTCTTTGTTTTGTTGCAGGAAATGAGATTGCTGTGGATTTGTGAGACGCATCACGACGTGGATGAGACATTGGGGTGATTCCATCTCTCCCTCCCTAGGAGGGACTGATGATGAATTGGTGATAGCAAATTATGATGTTGAGTTGGAGATGGCAAATTTTGATGAAAGTTGAAATTGGCAAATTTGATTGGTTAGGAGGGAGAGAAGACGAATTTGGTTTATGGGAGGAACGGGGAAGACAGTAGGGATGTTTGTTGATTTGTAAAGTAGATGTTTATGGGTAGTGTTGTGTTTTGTGGATACAGTAAGAGGTAAGGGAGGGGCCATGTAGGTTACCTGGTGGGGTGGGGGGGCGTACGGTAGGAACGTACCTGTCTCACCTGGTTCCCATGTGCCCCCAGTGTGCATTACCTTACATTGCGTGCACTTTTGCGCCCTTACCACCTTACTCACTTGTCTTCTTCTTTTGTCTCCCACCTCCGAGGATCTGGCTTTGGGGTAGAGAGAGAGGAGAGAGAGGTGCTGGCTACGCAGTTGTGGGCCTGCACTTTCGCTGCTTGCTGCTTGGATCGATACACCATATGGACCACAATGTTTGTGGCCACCCACAATGGACCGCAGTTCTTTTGCGGCCAAGCACCACCCGTGGAAGGACCTATGGGTCAACGTGGCACCTATGCCATACAAGGTGAACCACTAACAGTTGGCCCACTGAAGGCCACAATATAGAAATGGACGCGGTTGGCGCCTTTCTTTATTTTTTTGAAAGAAGTAAGAAGGCCAAGTGCACCACATGAAGGCAAGACCAGCGGCAGAACATCGGCCGGCTGCGACACCACACCATGTTTATAAACGCTTTATTGGTGCACCGGATGGTGCTCACTGTGTGATGGGGTGGTGCTTGATGCTTGGAAAGGGTGCTCTGCACGTTATTAAAGGCCGTAGGCCACAGAGCACTCGTGGGTTGGTGTATCGATGCTGGCATGCGTGCTCTCTCTATGCATAACATCTGCATGTGTTCCTCCAAAAACAGGTCCTGGATCGTAGTGTAAATATCAGCGTAGTCTTGTGTAAATAATGCTCCCTACCGGCTGTATGTTTAGTTTGAGGATTCTTTCCGAATTCGGTTATCCTGTGGGTGTGTTTCTGAGAGGAGAAGGGTGCAACGTCGCAGGGGGACATATTTACTCATTTGTGAATATCTGTAAAACTGTCGCACTCAGGGTAGAGTTAATAGTAGAGGGAACTACATTGCGTGCCACACTAAAGTAGGTAAAAATTTATCGGGTCGGGATGCCCCGAGGGTAGAGAAGGGTGCAATGTTGCGAATATGGAATTTGGCCTCCATATCCGCTTGTAAATATTCCCCTATTTCCCCAATACTCCCCAACTATCCCCAATCCCCCATTCCCTAGTCCCATTGTCTGTAAACAACACTCTGTAGAACCGAGCTTCCCCTTTTTCCCCCATTAAATGTCGTGCCCAGGTCCACCGCACCACACGTAGACAACTTTCGGACATCTTGCTAGTTATTCTTAGTCTATGTCAGTTAAGGACTCGTTTCCATTAATTATGACTCTTCGTTGCACCAGAATGTGATTATATGGCACCAGTAGTGAGTTTAGGACCTTTCCCATACCTCCTCCCATCTTCTTCCCCAAACAACAACAATAACAACAACTACAACAACAATTACAACTCCAACTACGACTACAACAACAGAGGGGCGGGGAGTGTGCGTCCTCACACCGGCTCGGTTACCCGCCATGACCATGCGCTCCACGGCGTTACCACGAAGGGGCTGGCTGTCAGCTCCTCGTCAGGGGCGGAGCCAGTAACCCCCCCACGCACCCAATGAGAAGCAACGTGCCGATTCCATCTGGGGCGGAGCTAACGAGCCGAGGGCGTGTCACTCCCCGCCGGATATACGCGGCCACGTACCGGACGTGACGTCAGATGCGCCCCCAGCTTGAGACGACAAGACGCCCCCTCGAGCGCTGTGAAACCTCCCGCATCTCTGGACCGGACCGGGTCGATTCTGCCCTGAGCCCAGGTGCACCTGGAGCCATCGTTACCCGCATTTCCTTGCCATCAATCCCCGTGTGAGTCGGCCTTTTGTCCCGTTTATCTGTCGTCTGTTGGGAATAATATAAGAGTGTGTCTAAGTGCTTGTCTTTCTATGCTGTACCTCTCGTCCCTGTAATCTGACCTTCCGAACGAATATAATCTCCTCCGGAGGTCTTGAGAACTGAACCCTGGTGTGTCATTTTAATCCAGCCGTGTGTCTTTTCCTTCATTGACCGAGCATAGCGCGACTAGTCAACGTTCGAGTATAATCGGGTAACTTGTGCAGACGTGGTCATACCAAAACCACTCGGTAAATAACATCTAAGCCACGTCTGTAACAATATATATATATATATATATATCTATATATATATATATATATATATATATATATATATATATATATATATATATATATATATATATATATATATATATATATATATATATATATATATCTATATATATATCTATATATATATCTATATATATATATATATATATATATATATATATATATATCTATATATATATATATATATATATATATATATATATATATATATATATATATATATATATATATATACAGTGGAACCTTGACTTACGAGTTTAATTCGTTCCGTGACCGAGCTCGTAACTCAAATTGCTCGTATCTCAAATCAAATTTCCCCATTAAAATGCATTGAAATGCTATTAATCCGTTCCAGCCCGCCAAAAACCACACCAATTTTTTTTTAAATATACAGTATATATAAAAATATCTCGCGCTTTATATTTCACCTGTATGCAGCATACAAGTTGGCAGGATGGCCTGGACTGGAGGTACGCACACTTGACTCTAAAGTCTAAACTGTCCAGCCTGGGTTTGAATCCCGACCCAGCTATAACCTGTCATGGGTGAATCACAGGCAGGGTGATTCATCAATGTGTGTACCGCTAAACTGGGCGCCCCGTTTCCGTCCCATTAGTTGTTGGATGTTAAGGATCTCACCGTGTTTTCCACAAAGAGAAGGCGAGCTATCGCCGGCACTCTGAACAAGTTGTGGCCTGGCATGGCATGAACATGAAAACATGAACATGAACATGAAATGTTCGACATGAACATGAAATTTTCCGAAATAACCAAAATGCGAAAACTAAAATGCATCGCTATACGACAGAGATACGTACTGTACTTGAACGGCAAGATAACCACGTGACCAGAACCTACCTGGCGGCGTAAACTCGAAATAACCAAAATGCGAAAACTAAAATGCATCGCTATACGACAGAGATACGTACTGTACTTGAACGGCAAGATAACCACGTGACCGGGTGGCGAAAGCTCGTAACTCGGATCTCGGCTCGCATCTCAAAGCAATAAACTGCCGGAGCGACGGCTCGTATCTCGAAAAACTTGTAAGTTGGGGCACTCGTAAGTCAAGGTTCCACTATATATATATATATATATATATATATATATATATATATATATATATATATATATATATATATATATATATCTATATTATAATAGCCGTAGATGATTCTGTCTGTCTGTCTGTCTATCTGTTGGGTGTCTGTCCGGGGTGTGGCTTACTCGGTTTGCAGAGTAGCTCCACCCATAGCTCCACCCATTCTGGGAGTGGCTATAAACAAATATCCACCATTTTATTAACTCGCATAGCTTTGAGTCCTGTTTTGTAGGCCCGTGGTGTCTTGCTCTCCCCCAGTTTTATTTCAAATCAAATTCGATAAATCATTTCATTTTTCACAGTCGCTAACATAGTTTTAGACTCGGTTGAAAAAAAAACGGGAAGAAAATCCGATGAAAGTTGCCGTTTATAGAACGAAATGAATTCTCAAAGGCCTGTAACTTCAAGGCCATTGAGTCTCTCTCACGCCTAGATCTCCAATCTAACTCACCATATGATTTCATTTTTATCGATGGTTTTACTTTTAGACTCGGTGTCAGCAATAATTGAGAACAATCCACACACGCGGGAAAATGCAGAGATATATTTTTTAAAATCGCGTCATGGTGTATCATACACCGCCCAACATGACACCGCCGGCAATGTGTCGATATATATTAAAAATTCGCTTTTGCTTTTCCGTTATGATATATTACTATTTCGTTTGATGATAGTCGTCACAAAAACGTCAACAATGATGCCGACATATATTTCTTCGTTTTTATTTCATTCAACATATTAGCCGGAAGTAAAATATGTTTCAGGAAATTACCGAGAGATATTTCTTCGTTTTTTTTATTAGTTATGTGCGCATACACTTTAAATAGGTTTATTTGAAATCTTTAATTTTCCACAAACATTCCACACACGCGGGAAAATGCAGAGATATATTTTTTAAAATCGCGTCATGGTGTATCATACACCGCCCAACATGACACCGACGGCAATGTGTCGATATCTATTTTAAATTCGATATATCATTTCATTTTTCACAGTCGCTAACATAGTTTTAGACTCGGTTGAAAAAAAACGAGAAGAAAATCCGATGAAAGTTGCCGTTTATAGAACGAAATGAATTCTCAAATGCCTGTAACTTCAAGGCCATTGAGTCTCTCTCACGCCTTTATCTCCAATCTAACTCACCATATGATTTCATTTTTATCGATGGTTTTAGAGTCGGTGTCAGCAATAATTGAGAACATTCCACACACGAGGGAAAATGCAGATATATTTTTTAAAATCGCGTCATGGTGTATCATACACCGCCTAACATGACACCGACGGCAACGTGTCGATACATATTAAAAATTCGATATATCATTTCATTTTTCACAGTCGCTAACATAGTTTTCGACTCGGTTGAAAAAAAACGGGAAGGAAATCCAATGAAAGTTGCCGTTTATAGAACGAAATGAATTCTCAAACGCCTGTAACTTCAACTTCAAGGCCATTGAGTCTCTCTCACGCCTTTATCTCCAATCTAACTCACCATATGATTTCATTTTTATCGATGGTTTTGGACTCGGTGTCAGCAATAATTGAGAACATTCCACACACGCGGGAAAATGCAGAGATATATTTTTTAAAATCGCGTCATGGTGTATCATACACCGCCCAACATGACACCGACGGCAACGTGTCGATATATATTAAAAATTCGCTTTTGCTTTTCCGTTAAGATATATTACTTTTTCGTTTGATGACAGTCGTCACAAAAACGTCAACAATGATGCCGACATATATTTCTTCGTTTTTATTTAATTCAACATTATTAGCCGGAAGTAAAATATGTTTCAGGAAATTACCGAGAGATATTTCTTCGTTTTTTAAAATTAGTTATGTGCGAATACACTTTAAATAGGTTTATTTGAAATCTTTAATTTTCCACAATATAATTTACTTGCCATTTATCATTTGATGATTACGAGACAAATTCCTCTTGAGGATCGTGACAATTCATGCGCTGCGTGGAAACTTCTATTTCCAAAATGAATGAGACGATCGATGAAGAACGCAGACTTGAACAGGATGCAGCAAGAAAACGAATGAGACGGGCGAACGAGTCCATCGACGAACGTCAATGCAAACTTGCGGGGTCACCCGTGGGAATCCCACGGGCATGGATGTGTGTGACATTTCGACATATTGAGTTAGATGCTGCACATTCATTTTTACAAAATGGTTACTGGCAAGTCATCAGATCCAGAAATGGTGTAAAAACCACCGTTTAGAGGCCATTTTTCCCCGCAAAGCGGGGGTTGGCCTTTTCGGGGACCGTGGTAGTTGTTGTTTTTTTGTCCCCTTTTTGAAGCAATGTTTTACGGCCGGATGCCCTTCCTGACGCCAACCCTTTTTGCCGCCTTCAACGACAAACAGGGAATTACCAGTGAACTGGTACTCAATTAGCCGACCTCGGAAGGATGACAGGCTGAGTCAACCCCCCTGGCATTAATTCGGCGATCGACCGAGATTCGAACCCAGGATCCTAAGCCGGCACCCTAGCCGCTAGCCCAACACCAGAAATGGTGTCATGAACACAATTTATTTACGCACAAGCACAAAAGCAAGACGGGCCGATTTCCGATTCCGACGGGCCGACGGGCGAGACGGGCCGATTTCCGATTCCGACGGGCCGATTTGGAGCAAGAAAAAGAACGAGACGGGAGAAAAAGGAGAGAAACGAGACGGGGAAAGCCGATTGGAGAGGCGAGTGAGGCGCGATTGGAGAGGAGTGTGAGGCGCGATTGGAGAGGAGTGTGAGGCACGATTGGAGAGGAGTGTGAGGCGTGATTGGAGAGGAGTGTGAGGCACGATTGGAGAGGAGTGATTGGAGGGGAGTGTGAGGCACGATTGGAGAGGAGTGTGAGGCACGATTGGAGAGGAGTGTGAGGAGCGATTGGAGAGGAGTGTGAGGCGCGATTGGAGAGGAGTGTGAGGCGCGATTGGAGAGGCGTGTGAAGGATTGCAGAGGAGAGGAGTGTGAGGGATTGGAGAGGTGAGGGATTGGAAAGGAGAGGGATGTGAGGGTTTGGAGAGGAGAGGAGTGCTAGGTGGAGAGAGGAGAGTGTCAGGTGGAGACAGGAGAGTGTCAGGTGGAGACAGGAGAGTGTCAGGTGGAGAGGAGTGAGGGGTCACATATTATGTGAAATAACTAAATTCACACCATTTCTGGATCTGATGACTTGCCAGTAACCATTTTGTAAAAATGAATGTGCAGCATATAACTCAATATGTCGAAATGTCACACACATCCATGCCCGTGGGATTCCCACGGGTGACCCCGCTAGTATATATATATATATATATATATATATATATATATATATACGTATATATATATATATATACGTATATATATATATATACGTATATATATATATATATGTATATATATATATATATATATATATATATATCTATATTATAATAGCCGTAGATGATTCTGTCTGTCTGTCTGTCTGTCTATCTGTTGGGTGTCTGTCCGGGGTGTGGCTTACTCGGTTTGCAGAGTAGCTCCACCCATAGCTCCACCCATTCTGGGAGTGGCTATAAACAAATATCCACCATTTTATTAACTCGCATAGCTTTGAGTCCTGTTTTGTAGGCCCGTGGTGTCTTGCTCTCCCCCAGTTTTATTTCAAATCAAATTCGATAAATCATTTCATTTTTCACAGTCGCTAACATAGTTTTAGACTCGGTTGAAAAAAAAACGGGAAGAAAATCCGATGAAAGTTGCCGTTTATAGAACGAAATGAATTCTCAAAGGCCTGTAACTTCAAGGCCATTGAGTCTCTCTCACGCCTTTATCTCCAATCTAACTCACCATATGATTTCATTTTTATCGATGGTTTTGGACTCGGTGTCAGCAACGCGGGAAAATGCAGAGATATATTTTTAAAAATACACCATATCACCGCCAACCGCGCAACCGCCAACAACCGCCCAACCGCCCAATATGTATCATACACCGCCCAACATGAATCATACACCGCCCAACATGACAGACGGCAACATGTCGACATTATCGCTTTTTCTTTAAACCGAGTGAACCGAGCCGAACCGAATAAACCGAGTGAATTCACCGTTTACTTTTGATGACAATCGTCACAAAACGACATATATTTCTTCGTTTTTATTTCATTTAACATTATTAGCCGGAAGTAAAATATGGTTCAGGAAATTACCGAGAGATATTTCTTCATTTCTTTATTTATTAGTTTTTTGCGCATACACTTTAAATAGGTTTATTTGAAATCTTTAATTTTCACAATGTAATATATTTGTCATTTGATGATGACGAGACACTTCCTCTTGACTCGTGACAATTCATGAGTTGCGTGGAAACTTCCATTTCCAAAATGAATGACACAGTCGATGAAGAACGACTCGGTGTCAGCAACGCGGGAAAATGCAGAGATATATTTTTAAAAATACACCATATCACCGCCCAACAGCCAACAGGTATCATACACCGCCCAACATGACACAGACAGCAACATGTCGACATTATCGCTTTTTCTTTCAACCGAGTGAACCGAGCCGAACCGAATAAACCGAGTGAATTCACCGAGCGAATTTCATCCAATTCCACCGAGTTTCATGAAACCGAGAGATATTTCTGCGTTTTTATTTTATTCGTTACCAGCAGAAGTACCCAGCGTTGCCGGGCGGGGGAGGGGGGAAGGGGGAAGGGCACGTACACTTTAAACATGTATATACATGTGGGATGTGGGATATATACATGTGGGACATGTGTACGTGTGTGTGTGTGTGTGTGTGCGTGTGTGCGTGTGTGTGTGTGCGTGTGTGCACGTGCATATGTGTGTGTGTGTGTGTGTGTGTGTGTGTGTATATATATGTGTGTGTATGTGTATGTAGGCTAACCCCCGCTCTAGCAGGGAAAATGGGCTTAAAATGCATGTTGTTGTTGTATGTGTATATATGTCTGTGTGTGTGTGTATATGTGTCTGTACGTGTGTGTGTGTGTGTGTTTTTGTGTGTGTGTGTGTGTGTGTGTGTGTGTGTGTGTGTGTGTGTGTGTGTGTGTGTGTGTGTATGTATGTATGTGTATATACATATGTGTATAATGTGCATATATGTGTATATGTGGATACATATGTGTATACATATTTGCATATGTGTGTGTGTGTGTGTGTGCGTGTGTGTCGATGTACGTGTGTGTGTATGTGTGTGTGTGTGTGTGTGTGTGTGTGTGTGTGTGTGTGTGTGTGTGTGTGTGTGTGTGTGTGTGTGTGTGTGTATGTGTAAACATGGGTCGGTGTGTGTGTAAAGTGTGAGGAGGTATTGGAGAGGAAAATGCAGAGATATATTTTTTTAAATCGCGCCATGATGATAAACGAAAATACACCGCCTAAAATAAGAGTCGACATATATTTAAAATTCGTCACACACATCCATGCGGGAATCCCACGGGTGGGAATCCCACGGGCATGGATGTGTGTGACATTTCGACATATTGAGTTCGATGCTGCACCTGCACATTCAGTTATATAAAATGGTTACTGGCAATTGATCACATCCACAAATGATGTAATCCACACAATTTATGTACTTTACATAACGTTAATAGGAATACATGCCCGTGTAGATGGGAATGACATATAATTCACCGAAAACGTTGAAGCAACCGCATAATATTACGGTGATGTTTAACTCTGAGTGAGAATAGTTCTAAATTTTAAAAACTTTCTTCTGATATTTGTGATTTATTTCAAACAAACTGTATTTCCCATCTACACGAGCATGTATTCCTATTAACGTTATGTAAAGTACATAAATTGTGTGGATTACATCATTTGTGGATGTGATCAATTGCCAGTAACCATTTTATATAACTGAATGTGCAGGTGCAGCATCTAACTCAATATGTCGAAATGTCACACACATCCATGCCCGTGGGATTCCCACGGGTGACCCCGCTAGTATATATATATACATATATTAGCTTGGCTCGGCTTGTTATATTATATATACTAGGGCATGCCCGTACTATATCTATATCTAAAATTATATCCCCCCCTCTATTTACATGAAATGGTTTGGTCCATGAAATGTTTTGGTCCATTCGCAACGCCAAAGCGAACGGCGAACGCTTTACATGAAATGGTTTGGTCCATGAAATGTTTTGGTCCATTCGCAACGCCAAAGCGAACGGCGAACGGCTTGCGAGTACAGTGACAATCCCCCCGGGGTTTTAATTAGTTTTAAAACATCGTTTAACGCCAACATAGCGCCAACATAGTTTGCCGACGGGAAATAAATGAATACGCTCTCAAATGTGCCATCCGAGGCAGAGTGTGTTCGCCACGTTCGGCACACGCGATAGCTCGCTGCTCTCTGATTGGTTGAATCGTTTTTTGGACATAGCTCGGTAAGTAATTGTCCGATTAATATGAAACCTTGAAAAGGCACATCCTCGGGTCCCCAGCAATATACCTGGCAAGTTTCAAGTATATCGGACCCGTGGTTGTCGAGAAACAGCGGTCACAGACAAACAAACAAACAAACAAACACACAGAGATTACTGGAATTATAGATAGATATACTATATACTAGCTATATATATATATACAGACTTGGCATTTAATATGGAATATTTTTTTTGTGGGGGTGAACTTACTTTTCAAGATGTCTTAGAACCAAAAGTTCATTGGAATTATGTTGAAATTATTCTAGATTTTGTTGATGTGACCTTTAAAAGAAACAAAAACCACATTTGACATTTCGAAACAAATAAATTGATCCTTGAAAGTGATGTAAACTGATATCGAACTCAATTCATGGACAGTACTGTGTTAAACCTCTGTACGTTTTCCAGAAGTATCTCTTTATTTTGCACATTAGCCAATTTTTTTTTTAACAAAAACAAAAGTTAAATTACGACTGGGATTACGGACAGTAAAATTACAGTTCAGTACTTTGTGTAACCCCCACGAGCATTCAGCAGAGCACGTACATGTTGAGGCATGCTGTTCATGAGATTTGCCAAGGTTTGGACAGGAATCGCTTGCCATGCAGTGACAATAGCCTGCTGCAATTCACGCACAAAGGTCGGCTGGTGGTCCAAGTGGTCGATTTGACACATTAATTTTGCCCACAAGTTCTCTATCGGATTCATATCCGGGGACATGGCAGGCCACTCCATATGCTCTCCACCACGGTCAGCAAGAAAGTGTTGGATAATGCGAGCACGATGAGGCCGTGCATTGTCATCTTGGAAGACAAAGTTTCCCCGAAAGGCTGCACGAGCAAATGGAAGCAATGTTTCTTCCAGAATGGCCCTGCACTTGAACTGGTTCAGGTTTCCATTCAGAACAACCAGGTCAGTTTTGACCCCTGCATGAAAAGCAGCCCAAACGGTCACCCCACCACCTCCAGCTTGGACTCTTGGCACTATACAATCTTTGTTGTAGGCTTCATGCACTTGTCTGCGCACTCGGACGTGGCCATCTTGACGATAGACCAGAAATCTAGACTCGTCACTGAAGATCACGTGATTCCAGTGTCCTGGCTGCCATTGCCGGTGCTCTCTGGCCAACTGCAATCGGTGCTGGCGGTGTTGTCTGGTCAGACGTGGCTTTCTCAGGGGACGCCTGGCACGATAGCCTGCTTGAACCAGTCATTGGTTGACTAGCCTTCTGGATACAGGCACATTTGTCAGTTGCTGCCACTCAGCCCTAAGCCGATTAGCTGACTTGGTACGGCCATTGCGTACTAACCGGTGCAGCTGGCGATCATCCCTCCTTGTGGTTCTGCGGGGACGTCCTGGCCTCGGTATTGGAGTAGGGACACCCCTCTGAGCATTTCGTTTCAGGATCTTTGACACCTGACCTTGAGTGATGCCATAATGCCAAGCAATCGCACGCTGTTTCATGCCATAATTTCGTAAAGCCACCACTCCATGACAAACAGCATTGTCGAGTTGACGGACCATCTCCAGAGGAAGCGGCAATAACTTTTGGAGATGTGCAGCAGTTGTTTTCCACTAATACAGAACGCAACAACCCTTGTATACCCGACTGTGAAGCCAATCATCAAATGCACCTGTCCGTACATTTTGCCATGGCACCTGTGATATAATCCTGTTGTTGACTTCTTGCTGCGACAGACAATCAGTGACATGGTTCTTTTAACAAATAAATCACCAAAGTGTAAAAGAAACTCACCAGATTGATATACTGAGTTAAGAAAGTAAACCCAAGTCAAGAAAAAAAAAAATTCCATATTAAATGCCAAGTCAGTATATATATATATATGTATGTATATATATATATATATATATATATATATATATATATATATATATATATATATATATATATATATATATATATATATATATATATACTTTCTTAACCTGGCAAGGCCGCAATATATATATATATATATATATATATATATATATATATATATATATATATATATATATATATATATATATATACATACATATATATACATATATATATACATACATATATATACATATATATACATATATATATATATATACATATATATATACATACATATATATACATATATATACATATATATATATATATACATATATATATACATACATATATATATATATATATATATATATATATATATATATATATATATATATATATATATATATATATATATATATATATATATATATATATTGCGGATCTCAGCGCCGGCCTATTCCCCTTACCAAGGGGGGATTAGTCCCCTTGTCTTTGACTGACCGACGGGGACCCGGGACCTATGATGTCCTTCCCGGACAGCGCGAAGTAGGGTCGTAGGACTAGAATCACTAATACCTAATTACTCGCGCTGCCCAGAAACGAGGAAATAAGCCCCGCACGAATCACGGGTGTTGGTGGATACGCCGAGCGGTAGCGAACCCGTGATCCGAGCCGTTATCAATGACTAGACCCCGATTCGAGCGGTTCTTATTCGTGCCACGCTTACCCAATGATGGAAATTACAGAAGCGGTCGAATTGGAAGAAAAGGAATTACAAGATTTATTTACACGATGTACAATGATCAGAAGAAGAAGACACAGTGCAGTCCTTAAGCAGTCTTATCCTTAATACCCCAGACAAACGGGCCCGTCTCACACACAGACACTCACACGGGGATTGCAGATGAAAACCAGCACGTCCAGGGATGGCGTCCGGGCAGCTCTCCCTCCGGTCCCCAGCTCGCACCGCGAAGTAGATGAATAGTCGAGGCGGCAGGAGCTCTCCGCATGTCGTTGGCGCGCACGGGATAATTACGGGGCGAACGGTAGGGGCTGGGCTCTGGCGGTTAATCACTCACAGGCTGCGTATGGAATAAGCGAATAGGCGCTAACAATGCGCTCTTCAATTCCTTCAAGTCCTCGTGCACAAGTTCTCTCGCGAGACCTTTCGATACAGCGCAACTCCTTCCAGTCCTTCGCATGCGGGTCCTCTTCCAACCAGTCCTGTTCAAGGGCTTTGTGCAAAGGCTTATATAGCCCTGCCCAGCGAACCTTCTAGCATTTGCCAGACGCGCCCTTACCACGCCCTATCACGCCATGCCTTCAGAGCCCTGGTTGGCTGGTGGCCCTTACCGTCATCGCCTCTGACATGCTCCTTCATGCCGCCACACCCCGACCCCGCGCTCCTCCCTCTTCTCAGGCATACCTCGTGATACTTGACTAGTTCGAGCGAACAAAGGGCAGCGAACGCTGCTGGCAGCCAAAGCGTAACAAAATGCTGCGGGTAGCCCAAAGCGTAACAAATTGAGGGATGCCAAATGGGGCGCGGGATCAATTATGCCCATGATGGAATTGGGGGGTGGCGCAAAGAAGAAAGGGACCTAAGCTCATGTCTTTACACAACGCAGATATTACTTGGGAAAATGGCCTACACTCACACATACTATGACATAACTAATACTCTAAGTGGGCCTACGTGTTGCTTGTGGACTAACTATGGGGGGCAAACCTTTAACTTTTAATGATGTCATATGTACAAATCTCAAAACCATATCCATATATATAACCACTGACTGACTGACATATATTAATATTCGGTGGTGTCGTAGAAAGCTTAAATTTGACGTGCCGACGGATATCGAAGTTGAACAATATCGAAGCCGACGGATATCGAAGTTGGAAGAGACAATTTTTGATTGCGATAAATTCGGTCATTACTTATCCAATCTCCACCAAACTTAACAGAAGGACGAAAGTTCACACAATGAAAGCTGTATCGAATTCATTTGCCCCCCTCCTCAAGAGGGTTTTCCCTGCCAAATGGGGTGGCATGTTAAGGTGTATATCCGTGTTAAGATAGCTGTATCGTGGTGTTTTTCCAAGGCCGCTTCTAATAACAAAAGCATAATATTAATGTTATTACAAAACAATATTAATACTTATTATATCGCACCTCCCCAAGGAGTTTATCCTCCTTGAACAAGCATCATGTTTAACATTTATTAATCGCTTAGCGTGCTTTTTTCTTGGGAGCACCGCTACCAGAAGTAAAAAATATTATAAACCACAAACACGTTTGATTACCTTTTGAAACAGTCGCTACTGCTGTTTAACACGAAACTGAAAGAAATTTGGAGGAATGCCGACATCCGTGAAGCAAATTTTACTTACGGAACTGAGTAAAGATCTACTGTAATCCTTATACCCCACAAGGGTTAATAAGATGACCCCTCCCGTCGATAATGTGCCGTTTTTCCAAAGCTACTTCTAATAACAAAAGTAAGTGATGACATTTATGATAATAGCATAATGTTAATGTTAAAAACAATATCCCCCCTCCAGAGGGGTTGTGTAACTTGCGATATGCCTCCCACCCCAACTCCCCCATTCTTCTCCATCTCCCCCACCACCCCTCCCTCCCACCGGCCCCCGACACCCTTAGGGAAGTACATTTTATTACCGGAAACTTAGAATGGCGAGGCGCGGTCTGATCTTTTCAATGACCTGATCTAACATAAGTAACAGTAATAATAATTGGCAATAATAAAAGGACAATAACATGACTCCCCCCGCCACTCCCGCAGGAAACGGGTGCACTGGTATATTAAACAAGAGAGACTGTGGATCTGGGTTCATTACTCTGGCTCATAACCTGGAGAGGACCCATCAGCTTGGCAGCCTGTCAATGCAATTTAACGTGTCAAAACTTGATGAAGGCAAGGGGATTGAACAGACACTCGTGCAGAACAAAGCATCCTGGCATAAATCATGCAGCATAAAATTAAATTCAACCAAAAAGATCAGATCATGAACCATGCTCTATACAGAGCGTCAGTGCTACCAAATCATTTACCATGGCTTGGGTTACATTCCAAGGCGGGTAAAGCATTTACAGGATGTCAGGGCAGGAATTTTGGAATTTGGCCAGGGTGCCGGCAATAGCTCGCCTACTCTTCACAAAGGACACAGTGGGATCTTTCTCATCCACCAACAAATGCCAGCAGACCGACCAGTTTAACATCCATCCGAAGAAACAGCACACTCATTGATGAGTCACTATGCCTGTGAAACAGTGGGATGACAGTTTATAGCTGAGTCAGGATTCAAACCCAGGCAAGACAACTTAGAGGTGAGTGTGCATACCACTAGGCTATTCTGCTAGCCCATGCTAAAATAAGTGAAGAAGAAAATAAAATCATTGGAAGAAGACACTTCTTCCAGGAGCTCAACCAAATATACCGGAACAATTGGATCACAGTCATCGCAACAGAAGGTGCATGTTTCTTCCGTGATAAATAACCACCTTTAGAGGCCATTTTTCCACGCAAAGTGGGGGTTGGCCTTTTTTCGGGGACCGTGGTTGTTGTTGTTTTTTGGTCCCCTTTTTTGAAGCAATGTTTTACGGCCGGATGCCCTTCCTGCCGCCAACCCTTTTTGTCGCCTTTTACGACAAGCAGGGAATTACCAGTGAACTGGTACTCAATTAGCCGACCTCGGAAGGATGACAGGCTGAGTCAACCCCCCTGGTGTTAATTCAGCGATCGACCGGGATTCGAACCCAGGATCCTAGGATCCTCATCTGGCACCCTAGCCGCTAGCCCAACACCCGAGCCGCTAGCCCAACACCATCACCAACACCAACACCAACACCGCTAGCCCAACACTAGCATCACTTCCGTGATGTGGAAGGATAATTAGGTGAACTTAACAGTGTATCAACATTCCAAATTCATTCTCATGTGAAAGTGTGCACTTCAACTCCGGTGAAAGTGGCAAGAGAAAATAATGTGCTTGGTGTGTTGCAGCCGATGGTACCCCCTTGGTGATACCTACATGTTCTCTAACATTCACCATTTCCTAACACCTATTTGCTTTCATATTTAACCCAAACATGTCCTCATCATCATCGCCACTGCAATTTGCATGACCCGCATTGTCATGTATGAAGCTGCAAATATTCACCGTTGTATCCCTACACCAGGACCGCACTGTATCCCTACGCCCCAGCTCGGATGGCGCGGCAGTTAATCGGGCCTGTATCGGCAGGTGAATAAACGTGTACTACAATTGATCGTAGTTTGTCGAGATACCTGACATGGCGACGAGGATAAACATCTAGACCATGACTTCTTTCGGCCATTTCGATGAATTTGACCCTCATGAGGGGGATTTTGACACGTATTCTGAGCGGTTGTCTTTTTACTTCGAGGCGAACGGCATCGCGACCGAAGCCCGGATGAAGGCCGTCTTCCTGTCCCTTTGCGGAGGTGAGACGTTCACACTTGTTAAAAACCTGATTCGGCCACGGACAATCCAGGAGTTCACGTATGCAGAGCTCAAGGCCGCTTTGAAGGAACATTGTAATCCAGCTCCTTCAGTCATCCTGTGTCGGTTTAATTTTTACATGTGCAGACAGCAGCAAGGTCAGTCGATCGCAGACTTCATTGCACACCTCAAAAAACTGTCACATCTGTGTGAGTTTGGGGACACGATTGATGACATGCTGCGTGATTTGCTGGTGGTTGGCATGTCCGATGACCGCACTCGTAGACGCCTGCTTGCTGAGAGAAGACTGACGTTCCAAAATGCCAGAGACACCGCCATTTCCATGGAAAGTGCTGAACGCAAAGCTACAAGCATCGGTGCCACTCGCTCGTCTGGTACCAGCCCTGCTGTGAATCGGTTGGATCATGTTCAGCCAAAACGTTGGAACAAGTCTCCTCGTCAGAAGCCAGTGCAGTCTCAAACACACAACAAATGTTTTCGGTGCAACGGAAAGCACCCTCCGGAGACGTGTCGGTTCAAAGATGCGACCTGCCATTTCTGTTCGAAAACTGGCCATATTGCTCCAGCTTGCATCACTCGCAAATCGGGAAAAGGAAAAGCTGCTGACAAGATTCATCAGTATATCGGTTCGGAGGAACCTGAGCTTGACCAGGTGAGCTCTGTTTCCGACAACTCAGAATCGTATGACCTGCTTCATATTGATTCTCACCATAGGCGGGACCCTCTTCTTGCCACTGTTGTCGTCAACAATCGACCATTGCAAATTGAGGTCGACACTGGTGCGGCCGTCTCGCTCATCAGCCATGCTGTTTTCACAAACCTGTGGAGTGATGCTGACCGACCCCATCTGAAACCTACTACCTATGGACTCTCCACCTATACAGGTGAGAAGATTGTTCCCTGCAGTACATGTGACGTCACGGTAGGCTACGATAACCGTGAGTTTCACCTACCCCTGATCGTCATTCCTGGAAAAGGCCCTTCCTTACTCGGCAGGAGCTGGTTGAGCATAATCCAACTGAAGTGGAAAAGCATTCATCAACTCCAGGCAGCCAACGTTTCTCCTACTGCAGCATACACACTCAAAAATGTGCTGGATACGTACCCGGATGTCTTCAAGGATGAGCTTGGAACCTTGAAAGGACATACGGCTAAACTCAGGGTTGACCGGGATGCCAATCCTATATTTTGCAGAGCTCGCCCAGTCCCTTTCGCCCTGCGGGAGCGGATTGACAAGGAACTGGATCATCTTGAAAATCTGGGGATCATCGAGCAAATCCAGTATGCCGAATGGGCGGCGCCCATCGTTCCGGTCATAAAATCGGACCAGTCCATCCGCATATGTGGAGATTATAAAATGACCGTGAACAAGTATTCTTCATTGGATAAATATCCAATCCCGAGGATCGAAGACCTCTCTGCTCGTCTCACGGGAGGCAAGACTTTTACGAAACTCGATCTCAAATCCGCCTATCTACAGCTCTGCTTGGACGAGAATTTGAAACAGTATCTTACCATCAACACGCATCGTGGGTTGTACAGGTACCACCGACTCAGTTTTGGAGTGAAATCTGCACCTGGAATTTATCAGCGTGTCATGGACAGTTTGTTTGCCGCCGAACGTAACGTCGTTTGTTACCAGGATGATATTCTGGTTACTGGTCGTACGGACGCGGAACATCTACAAAACCTGGATAGAGTTCTGAAGAAGATTTCGGACTCCGGCCTACGTTTGCGTCGAGACAAGTGCAAGTTTATGGTGCCATCAGTCACGTACCTGGGTCATACGATTGATGCCGAGGGTCTACACCCGACAGATGAGAAAGTCCGAGCTATCAAGGATGCTCCTGCTCCACGAGACGTGACCGAATTGAAGTCATACCTCGGTTTGCTTCAGTTCTATGGTCGTTACATCCCGAATGTGACCGACGTTTTGGGCCCCCTTTATCGGCTTTTGAGGAAAGGAGTCTCCTGGAGCTGGGGGTCTACTGAACAATCAGCATTCCAGACCTCTAAGGATCTGCTCAAATCGTCCAATGTTCTCGTTCATTTTGATCCAGAGAAGGATCTTGTGCTGACATGCGATGCCTGTCGGTATGGAGTGGGGAGTGTATTATCACACGTGATGCCTGATGAGACGGAAAGACCGGTTGCATTTGCACCCCCAGAACGTTGTCCCCGGCAGAGAAGAACTATTCCCAACTTGACAGGAAGGATTGGGAATCGTTTTCGGCATCAGCAAATTTCGCCAGTACCTTCTTGGACATCATTTCACGATTGGCACTGATCACAAGCCGCTGATCAGTCTGTTTGGTCCAACTAAGGCGACATCTGACACACTACCGCCCAGGATCATCCGCTGGTTCCTGTTTCTCGCTGCTTATGACTACACCATATGGTATAAGCCCGGTTCGTCTATCACAAATGCAGATGCCATGAGTCGGTTACCCCTTCCAGAATCCGTTGATGATTCGCCTACACCAGGATCCATTATCGCACTGATGGATCATCTGGAAGATTGTGCTGTCGATTCCGGCCAGATCCGCACTCATACTCGACGAGACCCCGTTCTGTCCAGAACTGTCCAGGCTGTACAGCTTGGATGGCATTTGCTACCTGAGGGTGACCCAGATTTTGCGGCTTTTAAAGCACGTAAAAACGAACTCAGCGTGGAAAATGGTTGCCTACTCTGGGGATGTCGTGTCGTGATCCCAAAAAATCTGCGTTCCAGGGTCATGGATGAAATCCATGACTGTCACCCCGGGATTGTGAAGATGAAGTCACTCGCTAGAAACTATGCGTGGTGGCCGAATCTTGATGCTGATATCGAACATCATGTTCAACATTGTTACCCCTGCCAGAGCAACCGGAATACACCTGTGAAAGCGCCACTGCATCCCTGGGAATGGCCCAGCGAACCATGGCATCGCCTACATCTCAATTATGCCAGGCCTATTAACGGCAGCATGATTCTAATAATTACGGACGCGCACACAAAATGGATTGATGCCTATGTGACGCGTGGTACTACGTCAGCCATTGTCATCGAAAGACTCAGACGCTGTTTCGCCACTCATGGTCTGCCCAGGATGATCGTGAGTGATAACGGTTCGTGTTTTTCCAGTCCCGAGTTTGCCGAGTTCACACGTCGGAACGGCATCAAACATAAGTTTGTCAGCCCACATCACCAGGCTTCAAATGGCTTGGCCGAACGATCCGTGGGGAATCATCAAATCCGGATTGCAGAAACTTCAGGAGGGAACCCTGGAAACAAAGCTTTCTCGTCTCCTGCTAAAATACCGCATCACGCCAGATCACGCCACATACCCAGTGTGTACCCTGGATAAGAATAGGTACGCCGTATCCCTGCGTGTCGTAAGAGGCGACTAAGAGAGTTGGCGTCAGGAAGGGCATACGGCCATTAAAAAAAAAAAAAAAAAAAAAACATTGCCTCAAAAAGAGAACCATGACAATTACAACTACATGTGGGCAGGGTACAGCCCGAAGTGGAGATCGGTTTCTGAGGTTTGGGACATGGAATGTAGGGACAATGACAGGGAGATCAGGAGAAGTGGTGGAAGTATTGGTCAGAAGAAGAGTGGACATATGTTGTGTGCAAGAGACGAGATGGAAGGGAAGTGGTGTGAGAATGGTGAAGGGTAGGCAGGGACAGAAATACAAGTTTGTGTGGCAAGGGTGGCCGGAGGGCGTGAATGGTGTTGGTGTCCTGTTTTCTGAGGAGTTTGTAGACAGTGTGGTGAGTGTGACTAGAGTGAGTGATAGGTTGATGATGGTGAAAATGATGATTGGAAAGCTCTTGGTCAACGTCATCTCGGGATATGCTCCGCAGGTTGGTCGAAGCGATGAAGAGAAGGACAAGTTCTGGTGTGCGATAGAGGAGCTGATGGAAAACGTGAAAGATGAGGAAGTTGTTGTGGTAGGAGGAGACCTAAATGGACATGTGGGAAGGAGTATGGATGGTTTTGACGGAGTTCATGGGGGTTACGGATATGGTGTGAGAAATGGAGAAGGTGAAAGGATTTTGGAGTTTGCTGATGGAGCTGATTTGTGGATTTGTAATACTCAGTTCCAGAAAGAGGAGAATAAGCTTGTTACATACACGTCAGGTGGGTCGACGACAACCGTTGACTACCTGATGGTGCGTAGGCGAGATAGGGGGCACCTCCGAGACACAAAGGTGATCCCGGGGGAGGAGGCTGTTTCACAGCACCACTTGGTTGTCTGCGACGTAAGGGTGAAAGGTGCGAGGAGAGTTCGGCGGGTGAAGTACCAACCAAGAATGAAGGTGTGGAGGTTGAAAGAGGTGACAGTAAGGGAGGCATTAAAAGAGAGGCTGAGTAGGGTCGAGGATGATGTGGTTGAGCTAGAAAGTAGTTGGATGTCAATGAAAGCTAGTCTGTTGGGAGCCGTTGGTGAGGTATGTGGATGGACAAAAGGATCACCAAGGCACTCGGAAACATGGTGGTGGGATGATGAAGTTGGAAAGAGGATTGACGAGAAGAGGAAGAAGTTCAAGGAGTGGCAGAAGGCGAAGGGTACGGGAGCAGAAACAGCAGAGCATGAAAGTTATAAGGCAGCCAGGAAGGCTGCAAAGAAAGAGGTAGCAAAGGCGCAGGAGGCATGTAGGAAAATGTTCGGAGAATGCTTGGATTCAGAAGAGGGTCAGAAAGCAGTATTCAGGATTGCAAAGCAGATAGCGAAAGAGAGGTGTGATGTGATGGGGGTGAGTTGCTTGAAGGATGAAGTGGGACAAATCGTTGTCGACCCAGATGGAATTAAAGGAATATGGAAAAGATATATGGAAATGCTGTTGAATACAGAGAATGAATGGGATGGCAACATAGAGAGTAACCCAGTTTTAGGACCGGCAGAGAAGATAACCGAGAAGGAAGTTGAGGAAGCGATAAAAGCAATGAAGGGTAGAAAAGCGGGAGGGCCGACGGGAGTTGTGGGAGATATGTTGAAGGCAGCAGGAAGTTGGGGTGTGAAGAAAATGACAGAGATCTGTAATCTGGTGGTGAAAGAAGGCCGCATTCCAATGGGTTGGGAACTGAGTACCCTCGTCCCTCTATACAAGGGGAAAGGTGACCCTCTGGAGTGTGGCTCGTACCGAGCGATAAAGTTATTGGAGCATGGACTGAAGGTATTGGAAAGGGTGTTGGAGATGAGGATAAGGAGGAAAGTGAAGATCGACAAAATGCAGTTTGGATTTATGTCAGGAAGAGGAACGACAGACGCACTTTTCATTGTGAGGCAGTTGCAGGAGAAGTACATGGAGAAGAGGCAGAAGTTGTTTCTTGGGTTTGTTGATCTGGAGAAAGCATTCGATCGGGTTCCACGCAAAGTATTGACATGGGCATTGAGGAAGTTAGGAGTGGAGGAATGGTTGATCAGAGTAGTGATGGCAATGTACAAAAGAGCGCGCACAGCTGTAAGGACGAAAGACGGGAACAGTGGTGAGTTTGAGGTAAGGTGGGAGTGCATCAGGGGTCGGTACTAAGTCCACTACTATTTGTAGCTGTGATGGAGGTGCTGGCTCAGAACGTAAAGGAGGGTTTACCGTGGGAGTTGTTGTATGCAGATGATCTGGTGTTGATTGCGGAAAGTATGGATGGACTGAAGGAAAAGATGAACACGTGGAAGGAATGTATGGAGACAAAAGGTCTGAAGGTGAATATCGGAAAGATGAAGGTGATGATGGCAAGTGGTAAAGCATGTGGTGAGGTGGAAAGAACTGGGAAGTGGCCCTGTGCTGTGTGTAGCAAGGGTGTCGGAGTGAACTCCATTCAGTGTACAATGTGCCCTGAGTGGGTTCATCAAAAATGTAGTGGTCTGAGAGGGTCATTAACCAGTGTGGCAGCTACATTCAAATGTAAGGTGTGCACAGAGGGAGCTGCAGATGGAGGAAATGTTGAGTTGGATCTTGGAGACGGCGTGAAGCTGGAAGGTGTGAAAACATTTTGCTACCTCGGAGACATGCTGAATGGAGAAGGTGGATCAGACTCAGCAACGGTTGCTCGAGTGAGATGTGCATGGAAGAAGTTTCGGGAATTGAGTGGTGTGCTGATGATGAGGGGAGTGTCGTTGAAGCTGAAGGGAAAGGTGTATGCTGCATGTGTGAGAAGTGTTATGATTTATGGGAGCGAGACATGGGTAATGAACGTAGAGCAGCAACGAAGGTTGGAAAGGGTGGAAATGCGAATGGTTCGACGGATGTGCGGAGTATCGTTGAGAGAGAGGAAGACAAATGATGAATTGCGAAAGATGATGGAATGGAATAGAGCCTGTGATTGATGCTGTGAAGAGGAACAGGTTGAGATGGTTTGGTCATGTGTTGAGGAAGGATGAAAGTGACTGGTTGAGAAGAGTGATGGAAATGAATGTACAAGGAAGTAGAAGACGGGGAAGACCGAGAAAGACTTGGCTAAAGATGGTGGAAGAAGAAATGCGGGCAAGGGGGTTAACAAGGAGAGATGCAGAAAATAGGGCAAAATGGAGAAGATTGTCATGGGGACCGCAAGGCTAACCCCTGCTCTTGCAGGGAAAATGGCCTTTAAAATGCATGTTGTTGTTGTTTTGCCACAATCAACAACCGGTGCAGCTCCGTCTGAGTTATTGATGAAACGACACTTGAGATCGACACTTGACAATCTCAAACCAGACATATCATCAAATGTTTATCAGTGCCAGCTTAATCAAAAGTTGGTGCACGATAAGACGTCCAACAGTCGATGTATCAACATTGGAAATCCAGTGTTTGCCCGAAATTTTGGTGCAGGTGCGACGTGGCTACCGGGGGACATCATCGAGAAGCCAGGTCCACTGTCCTGCGTGATTCGCCTGCAGGACGGCCGCGAAATTCGTCGACATCAGGACCACATAACCTACCGTCACTGTGAGTCGATGGAGCCTGCAGCATCGTCACAGTCAGGACAACAGTTCGACCCGCCACTGCCAGAGATCGTCGTGGCCGCTCCAGCCGGCTCGGATGCCCCGAAAACCTCTGCGAACGCTACACCCTTCGTGGAGACCAAAGGAATCACCTCGGACTCTGTATCCACTGGTACACCGCGACCCAAAGGAATCACCTCGGACTCTGTATCCACTGGTACACCGCGACGCTCAATGCGTGAGAGAAAAGCACCCGACCGGTTGAATCTTTGAAGATATTTTTTTTCACGGTGACACATGTTCTATTTTCACGGTGACACATGTTCTATTTTCACGTATTTTCATTATTCTCATAATCGTTTGCACACATATTTTCACATGTTTTGGAAATGTTGCTTTTGAAATGTCAATTCTTGAAATCTAGCACATATTGCTCTTGGTAATTTTGGACTTAAAGGGGAGGATGTCATGTATCAAGCTGCAAATATTCACCGTTGTATCCCTACACCGGGACCGCACTGTATCCCTACGCCCCAGCTCGGATGGCGCGGCAGTTAATCGGGCCTGTATCGGCAGAGTGAATACACGTGTACTACAATTGATCGTAGTTTGTCGAGATACCTTACACGCATGATCATCATAACGATAAATGATCATCACTTGATATGGGTAACTGTCTTGTGATGTGTGTACAAATGGTGCATGGATTATTATTTTGTCACTTTTAAGTGTGACCCGCTATGTATTAATCATTTCATAGTTATCCAAATCACGATATATGACTGAGTGCAAAGTCAGTGTATTTCGATTTAGAAATGATTATTCTTTAATGTGACTTGTATCGCATGTTATAACTACATATATATCGTACCAATATCAAAATATGTCCAAAGAAACAAAACACGCTGAACTTTACGAGGAGTATACAATCTGGGAATGTCACGTATAAACTTAACTTTCAATGAGCAGATGCCACATATCTATCAATATGGAATTGAATTATAATAAATGTAAAATAATCAATGATTATTTCATATTGATTATAATGAATCAATATGACATAATAATATAATCAACATGAAACAAGAAGAAAAGACATAAAATGTCATAGCCCCCGTGGTTTTAGTAATTTTGCTGTGCGAAGTGAAAGGCTGTCAGTCGGCCATCTTTGGTCGGATTACAAAACAAAATCTTCTGCATATGTCGACTCATGTAATGTCTTTGTGCCAAGTTTGCACAAAATCGTTCCAGGCATGTCGAGAAATGGTTGGGGGACACGTTTAAGTAACAAAATGTTCACGAATCGGCCATCTTCAATCTGATCTTGAAGAAAATGACGTGCATATGTATCCCATCATCAATTTTCTGTGTGCCAAGTTTGAACAAGATTGGTAAATGCATGTCAGAGGAATGGTTGAGGACCTGTTCAATATCTGTTTTTTAGCAACTAAAATGGCCGCCAGTCTACCAGTCGACCATCTTTGATCGGATCACAAAATAAAGTGAGTCGCTTGTGTATGCCTTCATGTACTGTGCTTGTGTCAGGTTTGAACAAAATTGCACCATGCATGTTCAAGAAATGGTTTGGGACACGTTTAAGTAACAAAATGGCCGCCAATTGGCCATCTTGGATCTGATCTCAAAAAAATATGACGTGCATATGTATACCATCATTCATTTTCTGTGTGCCAAGTTTTAACAAGATTGGTAAATGCATGTCAGAGAAATGGTTGAGGCCATGTTCAATATCTGTTTTTTAGCAACTAAAGTGGCCGCCAGTCTACCAGTCGACCATCTTTGATCGGATCACAAAATAAAGTGAGTCGCTTGTGTATACCCTCATGTGTTGTATTTCTGCCAAATATGAACAAAATCGGTCCATACCTTTCAGAGATATGGTTGCGGACGCACGCACGGACGGACGAGACCCAATCCATAAGCCCCCGTTTTGGACAAAGTCGAACGGGGGCTAATAATATCATTCAACCGTGTAGATACTATTGTAAAAAGGAGTAGAAACGACTGATAGTCTTGTGCAATATCTTCTCCACAGGCGGCTAAACCACAGTTGGTGTAGAAGGTGCCGATGACAGACAGCATCTCGTGGAGAGCTTTCCATGCTGTCCACCTGGAGCAAGAAGCAAAATTATCTGCCTGTTATTTCATCCCTCCTCCCATTGTTCCACGACCAAGCAAATTGGCGCCAGCTATGATCAGGCATGCAATGGACACATGGTGAAGCTAGCAGTGGATCATCTGAACCTTTGGCAAATGCCAGTGACAACTGCGAAACAACCCTTGTATTCACTTGTGAAACTGATTCAATGGCAATGGTCCGACACCCATGGTGAATAAAAGTATGTCATACAGTTAGGGGGCTTGCATGTTGAGGACGAGGTGGCCTTTCTCAGTTATTTCAGACTGGCTGAAGCACAGTGGGTGGACAGAGTCACTGGTGGAAGCTACTGTTGCTGATATTTGTCAGGTCTCTGTGAGAAGGTAATTTAAAACTGTACTTGCAAGTCATAGATGCAATATGGCCCTGTGCTTCTTCACATTTGACCATGGAAACACCTCAAGATTGAACTAGTCAGGTTCACTATGTTAACAAATATAATTTCGTTCAAAATTTTGGGATTAGCAAACCTGTACATTTTTGGAATCTTCAGAGCATGGAGAATCTGAAAATCAATGTTGGCATTTGCACAGACATCTGCATGGCCGCCATTTTGGATTTGAAAATGGCCGCCATAAAATACATATTTTGCGCGATCTCGGCTTCTAGTCAACCTAGAGACTTAATTAAATATGCTAATCCTATGTTTTCTGGGTCAAGGAATCCAATAAAGGCCTCAAAATAGTGCTCAGGATTATAGAAAAGCAACAAAGGTAATTGAAAACCATTGTCTTTATATTTGTGATATAACTGTATTACATAATACATGATATTGCAAGTCCTTTGAAGTTATAGGTTGTTATAGGAAGTTATAGGTAGTATCAGATTGAACTATAAGTCCTATACACAGGATCTACTAGGTCTACACCGTTCAGGAATATGCTTTTACAGATCTTCATCACTGTCCTGAGGGTCATTTTCGCAAAGGTGTCTACGCAAATGTAAACATTAATTTTTGGATTCCTCATGCTCTGAATATTCCAAAAATGTATAGTTTTGCTAATCCACCAAAATTTTGAACGAAAAAACATAGTGAACCTGACTAAACGAGACACTGAATCTTGAACGTACGTCATTCACATGAGGCGGATGTGGCGTCATGGCGGCTGCTCGTGTCGAGCTCACCTTACAGGTTTGAGGAACCGGGAGATGGCGGTCTGGATGAGTGCTCACCATGTGGTGCTATGTTCGACCTGAAATATGGCGGTGAAGGTAACGCTCCGTCGTCGTTGTCGATAGGTCGGCATCTTGCTTATTCGACTTTGTCACGCCGTGCTTCGCGGGGCTGGCGTGGATTAGTCACGGCTGACGTCATCGACGTGATCACGTGGTTCGCTTCTCCCAGAACGCCACAGTCCTTCAACTAACTTTGTAATGCACCCCAACTTGGCTGTACGGTCATTGTGATCGCTCTTTATTCTATTTTTTTGTAAAGCGCGAAGAGGATATTAAATTATCACCATGCGCTATATAAACTTAGATTTTATTATTAGTTATTATTCATGCAAAATGCCCTCGGGGCATATGACGAACTAATGCCTAAGTCACACATAGGCGGATTTGTCGGCGACTACTGGCGACTGGAAAAATCGCCACCACCCGCCGACAATCGTAATGAAACCGTAATGGACGGTCGCCTGTAGTCGTGGTTATCCTCCCCAGGTCGGCTGCAGTCGGCAAGAGCCGCAAAGGGGCAAAATATTTTTTTAAATGTTTAAAAACGGCGCGCTCAGTCGCACTCGAAAAAAATCCGCCATGCTGTCGTGATGGAACCGCCATGCTGTCGTCGGTATCCGTAATAAGAGCGTAAAGCGGCCGCAACCCAGTCGCTCATAGTCTTCTGCAATCGCCCCACAGCTAACACGGCAGAGATGCGAATGCCATACGGCCTTCCTGCGGCATCTTCCCGACTACGGGCCGACACTGTTGCGGCTGCATATCGACTACAGAAGAACTGCCACGTCTCCCCTGCGGCTATGGGAGACTGACGACGACAGCAGTAGGACTAGTGGCGGCCGAGTTACGGCCATTGGCGACACAGATACGACTGCCTGGCGACTGCATTACGACATACCACGATTCCATGGCAAGACAGGATGGTGTGAGGGTCTCCGTGGAGTGAGGTCCTGTGGTGCCGACAAGGATGTGGCTTTATTGTTTGGACTTAGGACTTTTGGGAACTTTATTTTTGGGACTTTGGTCCTTTGGAAACTTTATTTATGGGACTTGGGACCAGTGGAAATAATTTGTTGGACTTTATTTCCATTCTCTCTCCCTGCAGAAAAGTTTGATTATTACATTAAAATGATACATCTTTATTAACTTTCTTATTGTACATCAAACATCTTTATGCTTCATGTCATACATCATTGAAATGAATAAAGTGAAATGTAAAATAGAGAAATAAAGATTTTAAAAGTTGTGTGAATCGTCTCCAATCGCCGGCGGTCTCATTGCAGTCTTGCGGACGTCGGAGTAAACCGCCACCTGGCCCCAATGCAGTCGCCGCGATCCCCCATCGGTCGTAATATAGCCGCCACGCTGCCGCCGTGCATCCGCAATGCAGTCGTCGTCGATCTTCAACAGTCGCCATCCCACTCGGGGCGTCGTCGCAATGCAGTCGCAATGTGGCCGCCTGCAGTCGCCATACTGCCGCCTGACCATATTTGACCGCCCGAAATCGCCAGTAGTCGCCGAAAAATCTTGATCGCCGGCAGTCGCCGGTAGTCGCCAAAATATCCGCCTATGTGTGACTTAGGCATAAGCCACAATCAGCCACTGACCAATTATAGACCTGAGGGCACTTAAATAAATGATTAAATATTCACATACCGGTATGCTGGTTGAGTTTGTCGTGATCTACGGACTCAATACAGCCATTTTCGGCAAACAGGACGACTAATTGGTCCATCAGCGAAGCGACAGGTCGGCTCTACCGGCATTCAAGTAATACAGATATCCACAGGCTTAGTGATGACGGAACGGACGGGGCGACCGCCCCAAGTGCGAAGTGGATGGGGTGCCAAATGACACCAAAACACGTTTTCTTTCTCCATTTGGTTGTTTATAAATTATAATACAACGGACTCTTCGTGAGAACACGAGATGTAACTTTCAGAACCACGTTTCACATTTTAAACTTTGTGCTACGTTTTAACGTCACGACGTTTACAAACTCTACATCTGGTGCAACATTTTTGTAATTACTAATCACCTACGCACAGTAAATAAATATGTTGAAGCGCGGTGCTACGCGTGCGACTTGCTACCAAGGAGGAAGCGGACAACGCGGTTAAAACAAAAGTGTCTTTATTGACAAGAGGTCACTGTAGCACTGGCGCGCTCCGGGCTGCGCACCCGGTGTATATCCTGAGGCCACGCCTACCCCAAGGTGCCGAGGGGTCGGGGAGGAACTCGCCCGGCACCCGCAGCGGTTGTCCAAAGACCAACTCCGCCGCGGATGCGCGCAGGTCCTCCTTGGGCGCCGTCCGGAGGCCCAGCAGGACCCAGGGGAGCCTGTCGACCTAGCCGCCGTCGCGGAGGGTGGCCCGGAGCGCGGCCTTCAACGAGCGGTGGAACCGCTCGCACAGGCCGTTGGCCTGGGGGTGGTAGGCCGTGGTTCGATGCAGCTGGACCCCGAGCCCCCGCGCGACCGCGGCCCAGAGCTCCGAGGTGAACTGGGGGCCGCGGTCGGACGAGATGTCCGAGGGGGCGCCGAACCGGGCGACCCAGGTGGCGATGAACGCCTGCGCGACGTCTACCGCCGTCGTCACCGCCAAAGGCACGGCCTCCGGCCAGCGGGTGGTGCGGTCCACCATGGTAAGGACATGGGTGAAACCCCGCGAGGGGGGCAGAGGTCCCACCAGGTCCACGTACACGTGGTCGAACCTACGTGCCGGCACCGTAAACGGGGCCAATGGGGCCTGGGTATGCCGGTGCACCTTCGCGCGCTGGCACGCGAGGCACGTCCTGGTCCAGCCGCGGACGGCCTTCCGGAGGCCATGCCAGACAAACTTGTCGGCGACCAACCTCTGGGAGGCCTTCGTGCCCGGGTGGGACAGGCCGTGGATGGCGTCAAAAACCTGGCGCTGCCAGCCTGCGGGCACGATGGGGCGAGGCCGCCCGAGGGAGACGTCGCAAACGAGGGCCGTGCCCGCGCCGTCGAATGGCACCTCGGTGACGCGGAAGCCCGTGACGGCGGTCCGCAGGGCTTGGACCCCGGGGTCGGCGGCCTGGTCCGCCGCCATCCGGGCATAGTCGATGCCAAGGTGGACTGCATGGGCGACGGCCCGGGAAAGGCAATCGGCCACCGGGTTGTCCTTTCCCGCGACGTGCCGGATGTCCGTCGTGTACTCGGACACGGCCGCGAGGTGACGCTGTTGCCGGGCCGACCACGGCTCGGCGACCTTGCCCATCGTGAAAACCAGCGGCTTGTGGTCGACGAAGGCCGTGAACGCACGGCCCTCGAGCAGATGGCGGAAGTGCCTGACCGCCAGGTGAAGCCCGGGCAACTCGCGGTCGAAGGTACTATAACGGCGTTCGGGCGGGCGAAGCTGCCGGCTGAAGAACGCCAACGGTTGCCAGGCACCACGCACCTATTGCTCGTGCACCGCGCCCACCGCGTAGTCCGAGGCGTCTGTGGTGAGGGCGATCGCGGTGCATCGGGCGCCGGGTGCGTGAGCATGGTGGCGTTGGCCAAGGCGAGTTTCGCGCCCGCGAACGCCGCGTCCATCTGCTCGGTCCAGGTAACTTCACCTATGCCCGGCTTGCCCCGGAGGGCCTCATGCAAGGGGCGCAGGAGCTGGACGATGCGGGGCAGGAACCGATGGTTAAAGTTTACCATGCCCAGGAACTCCTGGAGCCCCTTGATCGTGCGGGGGCACAGAAACCCCTTCACCGCCTCCACCTTGGCCGGTAGGGGGACGGCCCCATGCCTGGTGACGCGGTGCCCCAAAAAGTTGATGTCGGCGACGCCAAACCGGCACTTGGTGGGGTTCACGATGAGGCCATGCTGGCCCAGGCGTTCGAAGAGCGTGCGGAGCTGATGGAGGTGCTCTTCGCGGGACGCGCTGGCGACGAGGATGTCGTCCAGGTAGACGTACAAAAAATCCAAGCCGCGCAAGACGCTGTCCATTAGGCGCTGGAACGCCTGAGCCGCATTTTTCAAACCGAAGGGCATCCGAAGAAATTTGAAAAGCCCTAATGGCGTGATGACAGCCGTCTTTGGGATGTCCTCCGGCCTGACAGGGACCTGATGGTAGCCGCGTACGAGGTCCACCTTTGAAAAGAAGGACATCCCCGCCAACCGGGCGGAGAAGTCCTGGATGTGGGGGACGGGGTAGCGGTCGGGGGTGGTGGCGTCGTTGAGGCGCCGGTAGTCCCCGCACAGTCGCCATCCCCCGCCGGGCTTGGGCACGATGTGGAGCGGCGACGCCCACGCGATCTCGGAGCGCCGCACGATGCCGAGCCGCTCCAGCGTAGCGAACTCCGCTTTAGCTACGGCGAGCTTCGTCGGCTCGAGGCGGCGTGCCCGGGCGTAGACCAGTGGCCCGGCGGTGGGGATGTGGTGTTCCACCCCGTGTTTGATGGCCCCCGCCGAGAAAGTGGGCCGCATGAGGGCCGGGAAACCCGCGAGGAGGCGGGTGAATTCGGCCGCTGCCGGAAGCGTACAGATGAACCTGGCCGGAACCGAACCGCTCAGCAAGCCGCTCGGAGAGCCGCTCGATGAGCCGCTCTGTGAGCTGCTCAACGAGCGGGGCAGCGCGCACGCGAGCGAGCTGAACGTCTCAGCCTGGACAAGCCTTCTGCGCTTTACATCCACCAGTAATCCATTGGCACATAAGAAGTCCGCGCCGAGCAGTGCCATGGGCACGTCGGCCGTAACGAACGACCAACGGAAAACCTGCCCTCCGAACCGCAGAGAGAGACAGCGTTTTCCGTACGTGCGTATAGACGTACCATTGGCCGCAAGCAGCGCGGGACCTCGGCCCGCGGTTTGCTTGTCGGACGTACCGGCAGGAACGACACTCACCTGCGCTCCCGTGTCACACAGGTAACGGCGCCCGGACAAGGTGTCCGTTATGTACAGGAGGCTGTTTGAATTGCCGACGCTCAAAGCCGCCACCGAGCGTCGGCTCGCCCGTTTCCCGACCTGCCGAATGAGCACGGCGGGCGACACTGCCGAGCCTCATGGCCGAACTTGGCGTGGAAGAAACACCAGGTGGGCGGCTGCGGCGGCGGAGGCCGCGGTTTTCTTCGCGGCGGCAGCGGTGGTGGGTGGGGCGTGGCGGCGGACACGAAATGCGCATCAGCCTCGAGATCCACAAGGTGTGGTGCATCAGCATCAGGGTCAGCATCAGCATCAGCCCCGATAGCCGTGACGGCCGCGCCAAAACTCGCCTGGGTGTCCAAAGCCACGAAGAACCTGTCGGCCTCTGCAGCGAGAGCCCGGGGTTCCGTCGTCACAGAACCGGCCAACGCGAGGCGGACTCGTGCCGGCAGCTGGCGTCGAAACAACGCCTGGAATAGAGCGTCCGGGGTTTCGTCGCCCAACAACGACAGCATATTGTCCATGCGGACCGACGGTCGCGTGTCACCGAGCTCGGGGAGGTCCAGGAGGCAGTCGGCCCGAGCGTCCACCGTGAGCCCGAACGTGGCGAGGAGGAGACGCTTGATCTCCTCGTACCTGCCGTCGGCCGGTGGGTTCCTCAGGACCGACACGACGCGGCCGGCCGTGCCGGGCCCGAGGGAAGCGACCACGTGGCAGTACCTGGTCTCGTCCACCGTGATGTCTCGAAGTCGGAACTGGGCTTCCGCCTGCAGGAACCATACTTCAGCTTGCGTCTCCCAGAACTCGGGGAGTTTGATCGTAACCGCGTTGTTTGCCATTGCGATGGCGTATTCAGTCGGTCAGCGACGGCTGATCCAACGTCGGAGGGTCACCAAATGAAGCGCGGTGCTACGCGCGCGACTTGCTACCAAGGAGGAAGCGGACAACGCGGTTAAAACAAAAGTGTCTTTATTGACAAGAGGTCACTGTAGCACTGGCGCGCTCCGGGCTGCGCGCCCGGTGTATATCCTGAGGCCACACCTACCCCTCGGGCGTGGCCGCCGCCCACTTGGTGCGCGGAATGATGTCACCACGCCAGTAGGCTTTCGTGTCCGCCACAATGTATTAGTAATTATGGGTCTGCCCGCTGTGTACATCTCTTCTATTATCGATTTTTTTAAATCAAATTTAAACATTGAGGTCATATCTGCTGATAAATAAACAGATGAGGCCCACTGTGTACATCTCTTATAGCCGGCGAAGTCGGTGTTGTGAATGAACGCGTACGTATCATGTTGAAAAGCCAGATTTTGCTGGATCCTTGGAGAATTTCGAAGCTTTGACGCACCAAATCGCTCCATGGAGGCCGCCATCTTGCGGATGCGGAAATATGCATAAAAAATTGCGAAAAAGTTCAATAGGAGTTTGTTTCACCCGTCTTTTTTTTATTCACAATGTTATGCCCCTCTAATGTGTAATTAGAATACATTGAGACATGATGGAGTGACTTTGTTGAGAGAATTTGTCAAAATTGATTCACAATGTTGTGCACCTCTGATGTGTAATTAAAATACTTTGAGACTTTGGCTTCGCCGGCTCATTGCGGCTTTGCAGTAGGGTCATAGCCGGCGAAGCCGGTGTTGTCAATGAACGCGTACGTATTATGTTGAAAAAACAGATTATGCTGGATCCCTTGGCTTGAGAATTTCGAAGCTTTGACGCACCAAATCGCTCAATGGAGGCCGCCATCTTGCGGATGCGGAAGTATGCATAACAAATTTGAAAAAGTTCCATAGGAGTTTGTTTCACCCGTCTTTGTTTGATTCACAATCCCATGCACCTCTAATTTGTAATTTAAATACTTTAAGACCAACCTCGGCCCGCACGGGCCTGGTTATCTTAAACGAAAATCGTCACCAAACACCGGAACCAATGAGATTCGAGCATTTGAAAAAATATTTCAAAAAACAAATCACTCAATGAAGGCCGCCATCTTCCGGATGCGGAAGTATGCATAACAAAATTGCGAAAAAGTTCAATAGGAGTTTGTTTCACCCGTCTTTGTTTGATTCACAATCTTATGCACCTCTAATTTGTAATTAAAATACTTTAAGACCAACCTCGTTATCTTCAACGAAAATCGTCACCAAATACCGGAACCAATGGGATTAGAGCATTTGAAAAAAATACTTCAAAAAAGCTTATTACGCGTTTCGGAGGCTGAAAACGGTGCCAACTATTCTAAAATTGACGAAGAATTATTTTTTAGAAATCTCACGGCCGTCGGGCATAGTTTTTCACGGCCGGAAATATCCGAAGTTGAGACGGAATTCACCGAATTAATCAAGAAGTAAATTTTATCAATTTTAATCTCATCCAGAATGCAAATGGTGTCATTTTAGGTCTGAATTTGCGAAATTTTGTGAGCTGACCAATCAGCGATCAGCTTAGGTAAGCCATTCAGCGCCATCGACACAGTTTGATTAACGACAATCACACATTGCCGTTGAAACGGCGCTATAGTCCGATCTGTCGGCACTGATCTTACTGCCAGCTAACTTCTTCTGGTGGAGGAAGCCGCAGTGCCCGGAGAGAACCAGTCCTGACAGCGACTGAAGTTAGAAGACTACACACAACACAACAACAACAACATGCATTTTAAGGCCATTTTCCCTGCTAGAGCGGGGGTTAGCGGGGGTTAGAAGACTACACACATACTGTGAAAACGTATATTAAGCCCAGTTAAAATTTCTTAAAATAGGCCCTGAGCTAGCACATCGTATAATTACTTCCTTAAGCTTCTTGTGACATTTATTGTATGTAAGTATTGGGGAGGACTGTCTGCTCTTCTCTTTTACCAAGTCTTACCAGGTACGGTACCTACTACACCTACCTACTACCAACTACCTAACCTACTTATGCCACCGTGATGGGTAAAATAGTGGCAAGAGGCTTTGGCTTCGCAGGCTCATTGCGGCTTTGCAGTCAGGCAGTCGGGCAGTCGGGATTCGTATTATTGTCGAATTATTTTTATAAAATTTAAACAGATGAGGTAATATGTATTCTGTACTAGCGAGATCGCCCATGATTGGCCAAAGAGAAGGAGGGGTTATAATTGTTCAGATATTTTGTAATGACGTAATTACGTGTGGATCACATCCAGATGTCTTGAGTCGTACAGCCCAATTGGCGACGGCGAGGATCACGTGACAAGTTCGTTATTTTTCTTTAACAATTTATTGTCCCTCTCTCTTTTACTTTCGATGTCTTGGATTGGAACCCATCTATACTAACTGGATACGATATCTAACGTTAATTGGTCGGGAGGTCCTGAAGCTACCGGAAGCGCCCCATCTACCATATTCCTTCTCACACAACACAGAAATTCTTGTTTGCATCAATGCAAATACTTGCTGAAAGTACAAGGGTCATATTTCCGCATGCACCTTCCCACTTGATTTTTCTCCTTTCCCACTTGATTTTTCTCCTTTCCCACTTGATTTTTCTCCTTTCCCACTTGATTTTTCTCCTTTCCCACTTGATTTTTCTCCTTTCCCACTTGATTTTTCTCCTTTCCCACTTGATTTTTCTCCTTTCCCACTTGATTTTTCTCCTTTCCCACTTGATTTTTCTCCTTTCCCACTTGATTTTTCTCCTTTCCCACTTGATTTTTCTCCTTTCCCACTTGATTTTTCTCCTTTCCCACTTGATTTTTCTCCTTTCCCACTTGATTTTTCTCCTTTCCCACTTGATTTTAATCCATTTAAAATAGTCCACAAAGTGCGGCGAACGAAAGCGTTGGCCACCGCTTCCAGTGATCCCCTCTCCGTGCTTCCTGCAGCAAACGCTGCTCGATGGATGTGGGGAGGACGATGGCAGAAGCGAGTACATACACACACACACACACACACACACACACACACACACACACACACACACACACACACACACACGTAATGGGATTGAAATGTTCTGTTTGGAGAGATGAAGTGTAGAGGAGTTTGTTTCGAGTTTGGGAAGGAAAGCCAATGGGATGGATATGCTGGAGAGACGTCGCGAGACCTGTTTACAACGCACTCAGTGCCAACATGTCATCCAGTCGGCCTGAGATCAACTAGGGGATGCCTCATCCAACAGGCTTGTTCAATATTTAGATCCCATTACTGTGACACATTGCCTGCACTGTATCATCACGAACCAAGGCTGGAGATAGAAAGTAACGATTTAGGAAGTAGCATTCAACCTCCGATTCAAACACAAAGCATACCGTGTAAATAATTGGTAATTTTGTATTTTTAAAACAATACAGTAATCAATAAGTCATAAACAATACAGTAATCAATAAGTCATAAACAATACAGTAATCAATAAATCATAAACAATACAGTAATCAATAAGTCATAAACAATACAGTAATCAATAAGTCATAAACAATACAGTAATCAATAAGTCATAAACAATACAGTAATCAATAAGTCATAAACAATACAGTAATCAATAAGTCATAAACAATACAGTAATCAATAACTCAAAACAATACAGCAATCAATAAGTCAAAACAATACACCAATCAATAACTCAAAACAATGCAGAAATCAATAAGTCAAAACAATACAGAAATCAATAAGTCAAAACAATACAGAAATCAATAAGTCAAAACAATACAGAAATCAATAAGTCAAAACAATACAGCAATCAATAAGTCAAAACAATACAGCAATCAATAAGTCATAAACAATACAGTAATCAATAAATCATAAACAATACAGTAATCAATAAGTCATAAACAATACAGTAATCAATAAGTCATAAACAATACAGTAATCAATAAGTCATAAACAATACAGTAATCAATAACTCAAAACAATACAGCAATCAATAAGTCAAAACAATACACCAATCAATAACTCAAAA